>NC_054742.1:67247466-67554284 GCF_018143015.1 Lytechinus variegatus
ATTTATGAACTAACAAGTGAGTTGTGAAATGGACTGATTAGTCGTACCATCTTTTCTTCAACCCTGGACCTACTACAACTTACACATATTTTGCTTCCATCACTTTGTGTTGAAGAGGGTGTGGAATGGATTGGGCAGCGATAATTAGGAATACAGAAAGACGAGAAAGATAGAGTGGAAGAGAGAAAGAGGGTGGGACAGAGAAGGAGAGAGAGGGGGGGGGGGGGAGGAGATGGAAAGGACATTGGGGTGGAGGGTTAGGGCAGAGAAAAAGAGAAGGAGGCTGGGGGTATGTAGACTGCAAGCACGGAATGAATTTGACACTTTGAAAAAGAATACCATGTCAAGGGAGGAGACTAGACCCCAAAACCTATGTGCGCGTGTCGAATGATTTTGTAGAAGCAACCACCATGACCACTGTCCATGAGTCAATGTAGTCTCACTACTTCAGACTCTGCATTTTACAGAACGCGAAACCAAATGTCAGTGCCTGCAGACTAGGAGATATGCACGAGAGGACTGATATGTAGTATGCAGGCGCATACGTTATTCCGAAGGTTCGTATTTCCGAAGGTTCGTAATTCCGAAGGTTCGTTAGTCCGAAAACGAAATGAGGTTCGTCATTCCGAAGGTTCGTTTGTCCGAAAACAAAGTGAGGTTCGTGGTTCGTAATTCCGAAGGTTCGTTAAGCCGAAAACGAAATGAGGTTCGTAATTCCTAAGGTTCGTTAGTCCGAAAACGTAATGATTAACGAACCTTATTTCGTTTTCGGACTAACGAACCTTCGGAACAACGAACCTTATTTCGTTTTCGGACTAACGAACCTTCGGAACATCGAACCTTATTTCGTTTTCGGATTATCGAACATCGAGGTATAGGCAATTTACGTGTTTCGGAATTACGAACCTTCGGAATAAAGAACCTTTGGAATTACGAACCTTCGGAATTACGAGGTGTAACCGTTTGCAGGGATAGACCATAATATAATTTTCATCATCAAGTGGGTTTTGGGGCCGATTTTGGTAGGACAGTCTAGGACAATACTTACTTGTGTCTGAGTGCTCTTCAATGAGCACATAGTTCCGAAATCTAAACCACCTTTCGAAAAAGAGACTTTTTTGTGCCTGTAATCTAGGTCGGGTAGGGGAGAGGGTCTACAGCAAGACTACAATCTTTTGCTCTCTATGACACACAAGAATCATGATACTAACCAAAATACTTAATTTTATCAAGAAAAGAAAGGTCAAGAAAGAACAAAAAAAGTGAAATTTGAAGTGAAAAGGCCATAACTACACCCCTTTTCACACTGTATCCAAATATCAATCAAAGCTACAGCAATTTTGACATTATTTCATTAATTTAACTGTTTATCGCTTCTCATCACGAGAATGTATAGTCCGACATCCTGTCGTAGAAAAAAGAGTAATTAATTAATTTACTGAACTGACTTAATTGAGCTGACCTGGGTGTACGAGTGGTCATGATTAATCCAAGCGGATATAACGATTAAGATTAAGACAAGAATATTTATTTGTGGCCTATAATATGCATCAATAAGCAAATTGATATTATAGTGTCTTACATCGAGACACACCAATCAATTTCTAATTAAATTGTTATTTCCTTTGAAGAGAAGTGTCCCATACCATCATTTAAAGAAAGTGATAATATATCTCCTTTATATTGATCAATGAATTGATTGCATAAGAATTCGCATTGTTGAGAAGTTGAAAATGAAAAGAGAAAGTAATGTTCTCTGGGGAAAGAGTATAAATAGAGGCAGATGGTACTTCAAATTCATCAGTCGAGTTGTACTCATACGACAACAAAGGACTAGAGAGAAAAAAAAATCCTAGACTTCCAGAGTGAAGAAAGTAAGTTTTTTTTTCGGAATTTCATTATTTTCATTGTAATTTCCCATACCTAAATCTACCGAAAACGTCACGTGGTGAAATTTCCATATTGAGATTAACCTAGTACTACTCTTTCCAATACTATTGTATGAATATTAAATGACATAACCATGATTACAGCATTACATGGATATATAATTACATTGTCGATCATTAGAGGCTACTTGTAATATTTTGCAATATTCTCTAAAATGTTTAATTCAAATCAATCATAAATGCATTTGATTTAATATTCTTCTTTCATAATTTCTCACTTTCAGATCAACAACAGGCGCCATGGGCCGATTGGGGCTATTTATAGCCGCCGTGCTGTGTTTGGTAGCAATAGCAGCCTCAGTACCTCGTAAGTACAATATTCGTCCGTACAATACTTTATTAATTTTTTTTTCAAAATAGAACTAATCTAACGGACATCATGGACAACATCTTTTAAATAAAACTCAGACCGAATGAGAAAACTATCCCCACGGTTACTCTTGACATTTCTCTATCAGTTTTGTGAGGTTTACGGAAAAAATGTAATTCGCAAGAAGGTAATTCTGATTTGTTGACATGGTTGACGGCAATTTATAATCAATCAGAGTTGGCAAACGATATATTATGATTTATGATAATGCTATTATTGAAAAAGCTGAATGGCAAATGGAATGTAATGCCATGAATATGGTATGGAATAAATAATGCTAAGTTGTGCGCATATGTGGCGTAAATCGATATAATCAACCCCTGTAAATGCAGGACACGACTTTGAAATTAAATTAAACTTTCTCTTCTTGACTAATTTAAAGGTGAACGTTATCGCCGAAGCAGTAGCGAGGAAACGGATACGGGAGGAGACGGCGGAGGCGACTGCGGTGGAGATTGTGGCGGAGACGGAGGTGGAGACGGTGGCTGTGATGGTGGTTGTGACGGAGGAGATGGTGGTGATGGTGGTTGCGATGGTGGTGGTGGTGACTGCGGTGATGGAGGGGATGGTGGAGATGGCGATTGCGGTGGAGACTGTGGCGGAGACGGAGGAGGAGACGGAGGTTGCGAAGGCGGGAGCTGTGGAGATGCTGGCGATGGTGGATGTGATGGCGGCGATGGTGGCGACTGCGGGGATGGTGGTGGTGATGGTGGTTGTGACGGTGGATGCGATGGTGGTGGAGATGGTGGATGCGATGGCGGTGATGGTGGTGATGGAGGAGATTGTGGAGATGGTGGAGGCTCAGGGGGCTCCGGAGACAGCAGCAGTAGTAGCAGTAGTAGCGAAGAAGACAGTGGTGATGGCGGGGATGGAGGTGATGGTGGCGATGGCGGCGATGGTGGTGACGGAGGTGGAGACGGTGGCGGCGGCGGCGGCGGCGGCGGCGGAGGAGGAGGAGGAGGTGGAGGTGGGGGCGGTGGTGGAGGTGCACAAGCCCAAGCTCCTGAAATCCACTACGAAATTATAGAAATACCGATTCAAATTCCAGCACCAGAAATCGATACCGATGATGATGACGACGATGGAGATGATGATGGCGGTGATGAAGGTGACGGTGGCGATGACGGCGATGGCGGTGATGAAGGTGATGGTGGCGATGATGGCGATGGCGGTGATGATGGCGATGGAGGAGACGATGGAGATGGTGGGGATGATGGCGATGGTGGAGATGATTATGACGGGGGTGATGATGACGGTGGTGATGATGATGATGACGGAGGAGGAGATGGGGGAGCTTGTGGTGCTGACGGCGGTGATGTTGGTTGTGACGGACTTAACGAAGCACCAACTCCTGGAGATCAACAAGGTAATCCTATTCATCATAAATTTAACAAGCATGTAGGTTTTGTCACCCGTCATGTATTCCATCACATTGTCAGAGACACCCACCTGAAATGATGCCTTTAATAGTCATAGACCCCCTCCCCGGAGAAAGATATGAATTAAAAATTACACTTTTCAACCCTTCCCTAACTAATTACTTGCAATTATGTCTAAAAAATGCAACATTGCACAATTTAATGCATTGTTTTCTATAAAAAAAAAAAAAATCTTACTTATAGGTATTGAGGAAAATCTTTTGACAGTACGTCAGAATTCTTTTACATAAAATGTATAGCATGTGCAGAAGTCCAATATCGACCCGATATAAAGCACTGCCAAATTCGTCTAGTAAAAACGCTTGATTGCCTCCAAAAGGAGCAGTGGGCCCGGGAGGGGGGGGGGGGGGGGCGCTCACATAATGTGGTACGGGGACGTGCCGCTTTGATGTCCCCTTTTCAGGCCTAATTTTCAGAATTCGAAACAGTGTCTCTGGATAGAGCTCAGTGCCTCTGGATAGAGCTCAGATCATCGTTATTCATTGCTCTGTTAATGCTGATTAGTGTGTTCACCAATCATCCCAATAAGGAGACTTATGTATACTGTCCGAGAGGAACGAGATGCGCTGTAAAATAAATGGCTATTTTTGTTCATCTTATTATTCAACTTTGAATGAAAACTATTCGGTATGGCGATGTATAGTGCCATGGCATGGCAGTATCAACAATAATTGCGCCTATTCTGATGTTTTTTTGTTTCTTTTTTTTTAGGTGGTCTTCTAGGTTCAAGCTGCTCTTCCTGTCCATCCTTTATCTCACGTACCCAAGCCGTCTGCGGGTCTGATGGAACCACCTATGGTAATCTGTGTGAGCTCAGGGCTTCGGCATGCAAGAAAAAAGACACAACTCTCAAATATGCTAGCGATGGAAACTGTGCAGGTATGTTGATTTTTTTTTATAATGATAATAAATTTTTTAATCAAATATTCAATCCTGAAAATAATATCAAGCTTGTACCTGAAAAAATACAGTGAATGAATCAAAATTTTGATGGAATTATGAGTTAAAATGGGAAAGTTCATGAATGTGAACTTGCTGTAAATCATTAATTTGGCAAACTTGGTCTAGTTTCGTTTAAATTGTACGTTATAATGTGAATTTATGATGAAATATATTATTCTGCATTTGATGATGTGATCATTATTGATTCTATAGGCTACATTATGCTCATTGGCTTTCTAGAAACAAATATACCATAACAAATTCAGTTTTCCAAGAGAGATATTAGAAGTTAAGTAAAAATCGAATGAAATCGATTTTGAAAGATTGTGCTCCCTCCAAATCGTGAATTATTTAATTAGAGCAGAACGATGCTAAAATGTACCACAGATAAATTTAAGGAGATACGTGAACACGTAGTAAGCTCAAAGTTGTCATAATATGCTACTTAATGATTACTGAATGTAGTAATCTATTCGAATCGAAGATTGAAAGACCTCTCATTTTATCCAAATAATTTCCTTCTATTCACAGGGAGTCTGCTCATGCGACCGCCCCAGAAATAATACCGAATCAAGAAAGAGGACGCTGATGGCAGCAGATACTTGAAATCATGGATTTTTTATATGGTACTTTATTGTATTATTTATTTATATACAATCTTTATTTGTCTTATTTCTTATTTGAAAAATATATTTGTATGGAAAAAATGAATTTTTTGATTCTCTAGCTTTTTTTCTGGAAATATGTGTTAGTGGTTATGCGGATGAGGAGAGAAAAGGATAGACAGAGAGAGAGAGAGAAAGACATATACACAGAGAAAGAGGTAGAGAAAGAGAGGGGGGGGGGGGGTGAATTTAAACAGATGTTTGTTTCTGATATATTCTGACTCCTGACGAACCCCCGCATCAGATTTAATGTGGACAAGACCAAAGGCCACAACAAATCAGCAAAACGTAAATATGCACTTAAATTCCGTAAAGACATCCCAGATAATACACTTCAAAATAATATAAAGCTCGTCGAAATTGATTAATCAATCAAAAGTATAAGAAACTTCAGGGGGAATTACAAGAATAATTAAGAAACAGTGTTTAGAGATGTGCACACTTTAAGCTTTCAGCGGTCCTCACGGGTAAATTTAATGGCTTAATATTTTGACAAAAACATGAAGGGATAGAAAAAGAGAGCACACTATTAAAACAACACTTTACAACATTCTTGCTGGTGACTTGTGGTTGAGATTGCGCTATTAAATATTCACATAAAAGGAGAATATGGTATCTTATGTGATGTGCAAAATAAAACAAAACAGCCCCAAGTTTTTCTTTAATGGTCTGAATGCAGCATGTTAAATAAAAAAATATAAAAATCAACTTTCAGTTGTAAACAAAGACTATAGCGTATAAAGCTGGCACCAGCATGATTCATATTACAATTAATTTAGTGAAAGGAATATCAAATTGACAAAAAGTAAAAAAAAAAAATATGAACAACAAAAGTGATGAAAATATTCGGGATAAGAAAGTGATATTGGGGACTAAGCGAAATGTGCTAATTAGTAAGTAAAAACGTGAAGTTATGACAAGTTTTATGCAAAAAATCTCAAATTTGTCACTATCAGAACATAGTGTTTCCCCATCAACCCTTCAACCACAGGATATTATACTTCTCTTTTAGAGAAAAATACAATGTCGAGTAATACTTTGAAATAAGATCAAATTTTAATGGACAAGTTTTATTGTATTGTCGTTGAAAAAAAGGCGATTTAAAGGGGAATCCAGCCTTGGCCATAAAATGTTGTGTTGGGAAGAAGAAAAATAAATTAAACAGAATGGCGAAAGTTTGAAAGAAATCGGACAAGCAATAAGAAAGTTATAGCTGCTTTAGAATTGAGATCACTAACAGTATGTTATTTATTTTGGCTTGAAAAAAAATTGCCTTGAAAAGAAATATTGAGAGGGGGCCGGAAGTTCATGCATGTTGTATGTATACAATAATGTTGTGAAAGTCATTCATCTAATTAACATTTTCTTTCACATGGACTGATGATTATCATCATAATCCCCGCCTCGATGAGTTTAGCAATCTTGCGGACTTAAATGATTGGATTAATCATGTTACATAGATCAGCCCGAAGAGAGGATAATTTGTCAGCATTGAATCATTTGCAGAGAATATCAGTGAATATAGTTCAGAAAGCAAGACAGAGTGACTTGAAAGAGCCTATTTAGAAGGGGAGAGACAGAAGGAGAAAGAGGGAGAGAGAGAGAGGAGGGGGTGGGGTGTAGAGGAGAGAAGACAAATGTTCAATGCAAAGCTACATAATGTATGATTATTGTTTTTACAAAATATGTTTTTAAAGTTCATATGCAAATGGTTTACCATTTGCTATTTTTATCCAATTCTTGATTTTTTTAATCAATCCCCAAAGAATTCTATTTTTCTTTTCCCCATTATCTCTCTTTAACAACTGAAATGCTGTATCAAATACGCACACAACGTTTACAAATGCACACACACCCCACACGGAGCAGAAAATGTGATAAAACGACTGATGACATGGTGAAAACAAAATCATGTATATTTAAAAAAAATATTTTATTCATTTTTATCATAGACAAAATGGTTGTCAAACATAGCATGAGTGATATACTTTGAAATGTTATAAATTAAGCTGAAAACATTAAAGAGAAATACAACGAATATATGCTTATCAGGACGCAGACATTCAATGTCAATAAATTAAGACGAAAACAAGAAACACAACAAATATAAATAAATAAAACAGACAATTTAAAACGTTGACATTTGGGTAATAGTTATAAAACATAATCTCTAAATTAGTGATAAATTTTTTTTCAAGTCTTCACTTGCTTCATTCAGAAAACAGTGTAGATTATGAAAAGTTCGATATCTAGAATTCTATTACTATCATGATATCACACACTCTTAAATTTATCTAAAAGGAAAATGAATAATGATGAAATTATCCAAACGTAATGATTGTAGTAAAAATCTCTTCCATCTCAGAGCAAGACACCAATCAGCTAGATAATCTGTATCGTTGAGTTGCCTGCTTGGTCACTTCCAATCCCGAAGTGTAGAATTCTGTAGGGAAAAAAAAATCAGTGACAGAATAGAAGTCTGAATAGCAGAATCAAGTCAATTCAAGTGAAATAAATTTAATCTTTTTGTTTTAGTTCTTTACAATATTTCCTCTATTTATCATATAAACTTTAACACACCATAGAACATGTTCACAGGGAAATTATATGCCATTCCTGGAATCAGCGCTTACGTTCGGGATACTAATATAGCGTCGGCCTCATGAACGGGAGTTCGTGGGTTCGATCCTCGGCCGAATCTTACCAAAGACTTATAAAAACAGGACCTTCTACCTTCTTGCTAGGCGCTCAGCATTTAGATTGGAAAAGGGAAATAATCACATTAAGATGTTATCCAAGGCCCGCTAGTAGAGCAGTTTCCTAACTGAAGTGGCTACCCTGGGTAAATAAAACGTTATTAATCATCATCTCAAAACTTCGTCAGTTCTTATCGGAAAAATATTTGGGATATCTTGCGAGTTTTAATCATTTCCTTGAAATGATCACACTTTGATTACTGAATTGATTACTCTTATTCTATAAACTAAGATTGATTTATTGTGGCAATTTATCGATAATTCATCTCGTAAGCCTAAAACAGGGCTTTTCAATGACGCGCAAAAGTGTATGGACATTTTTGTATCCTGCCATGAACATACAGTAGGCAACAAATCGATTTAACTGAAATGAAACCTTGTGTCTTACGGGAATTTTTATTGTAAATTGAGTACATATATCTGCTTTCTATATACGTTCCAATTAAAATATAGAGTCTGAGCTTACTCGATAAGTCCAAGCAATGAAGCTCGGGGTTTACGTGATTGCCATTAACATGAACTTAAACCTTCTCGAATTTAGAAATATCCATACTACTGGTGTCAGTACTGTTTTTTTAATCTGGCGCTTGCGCATGAAGAAACAAATTGCTTCCTTTCATACTGGGTACCCATGCACTACACATGGATGGGATGGATGGATAGTGGCAAGTGTAGATAAACCCTCACCAAATTAGGACGCGAGGGCTGCTATGAGACTTGAACCCCGGACCTTGTTGCTTAAAATGGAAAAGACTTACCAAACTATTCACTGGCAACATGCGTCGTTGGAACCAATGCATGCGGGATCACCGGCTTTAAGACCACCACAACCACCAGCAGCACCTCCCTGGCCACCATCGGTACCGCTATCACCACCCGCACCTCCTCCATCACCGCCGTCAGCAACGCCATCGGCGCCGGCATCACCATTCCCACTAGCTCCGCCTTCAGCTGCACCAGCGTCTCCATCGCCACCACCAGCACCACCGTCACCAGCGGCATCACCATCACCACTTGTGCCACCTTCAGCGGCTCCAGCACCATCACCGCCATCGTCACCACCGCCAGCACCATCACCACCGTCACCACCGTCAGCACCGTCATCACCGCCATCACCGCCATCGTCACCACCGCCAGCACCATCACCACCGTCAGCACCATCATCACCGCCATCACCACCATCGCCTCCATCGGTGTCCTCATCTCCACTGTCTGGTTCAGCTGCCACTGGTACTTCTACATAGATTGGCTTCTCGACAACTTCATAGTGGATTTCTGGTGCTTGTGGAACTGGAACATGGACAGGGTAAAGCTCTGGAGCAGCAACTGGAGCAATTTCAGGAGCAGGGGCAGCTTGATAATTACCACCACCACCACCACCACCACCACCGCAACCTCCGCCGCCACCACCACAGTCTTCCTCGCTACCACTTCCAGAACTAGAGCCAGAGCCTGAGCTATCTCCATCCCCGCAGCCATCTCCACCATCACCACCGCAGCCACCATCGCCATCACCACTGCCACCACCATTACCACCATCACCCCCATCGCACCCTCCGTCCCCTCCACAATCTCCGCCATCTCCACCACCACCGCTACCACCGCCATCCCCTCCACCTCCACCATCGCCACAGCCTCCGTCACCGCATCCTCCACATCCTCCACCGCCGCAGTCACCACTCCGTCGAACACGATCTTCTGTATAAAGCAATTTCATTTGAAACTTAGACCTTAATCTATTTATTTTAATACATGAATCTGTAAAATAACAAGCATGATTTTTTGTTATAAAACGCTAAATACGATTTCTGCTTTGGATCAATTTATGATATGGGCATTTCGTAGCTTTACGCAATTTACGCGATAATACTGCCATGATTGCGTTGCCATTGTGACAATATATGAGCCATCTGCAATAATATATCGCAATTCGATCATTACAAATCTTTATCAAAATAATTATTATAACGGTTAGTGTTATTATTTCATGTACTGTGTCGATTATATTTGAAAAGATTCCATAATAGTCTTTCATGTTTTTACTTACTTGGAGCAGCAACTACAAGCGTTGCAACCAGAAATAAAACAGCAAGCGTCAACCAAGATCGTGACATTTTGCCTCCCAAGCCCAAGCCAAGCTAAAAGTACTTCAAATATTATGTTTCTTCAATAAATCATAAGCTTCTTAGTGATCAGAAAACAATTTTTTTCAATGGCAGCTGTTATTTGCCTCTGTAGATGTTACTCGGTGTTCAGCTGGAGAAATGAGACTGATGTCCACTCCAGTCTCAGACCTCTATTTATACGTTCCACAATCAGTTAAAAGTATTAAAAAGAACATAACAAAAATCATGCAATTATACAACGGACAAGAAGTGAGAAGCAAATCTGCAACCCAGATCCCAGCATACAATGTAATCCAGGAATATTACATATACTCTTATTCTGAATCGGCTCAGCGATCACGTAAATAAGCTCTGCACAAAGGAAACACATAACAATATTTATTAAAGATTAACGAGCGAGTGCATACCTGATGCAAAATCTCGGTACATCCTAAATCCTGAGAATATATCTTAAGTAAAAAAAAATTGACGTGTTCCTTTGCAGTTCAACTTTATCTATAATTATAGATAATAATACAAAATAATGCAATACAATTCCAGACTAGACGGATCATACCCAGGCATTAAGTCATCTGCATTATATTGGATTTGGCCAAAGAACAGGATTATTCAATCGGCTAAATCACATCATTCGACAGACATGATAGAGGAACTTAATGAATGAAAGGATATAGGCCTAATATAACATAATCCGTTTTCCGCTTGTCCGATCATTTGGGATGGACCACAATAGCAATTAGTAATAATCAGATTGAATCATTAATTGCCTTCGATAAACATCGTAATTTTCGGAGAAGACCTATAAACAGGTATTTATGATTACAAGTCATGATTTATGATGCTTTAAAATATAGGCTAAAAGAGGGCATTTCTGGCCACTCCCCTTCAGTTAAGTTCCATTTCTCATGTTCACCTCCCTACAGTATAACAGTAATCAGTGTGACTCCTTAAAAAATGAATGTAATGCAATGCAAAGTCTCAATTTGTATATTGTTATATGTTAATGTAGTAGTACATCATGTGTTTAATAGAGATCAAGAATAACAAGAACCGGGCCCGACAACCTATCAGGTTAGCGGGCAGGTTAAATTTACATTATTACATGATACTAACGGTGCATTATACATTACGATCACAATACATTTGTATATTACTGTTCGACACAGTAATATACGTAATAACATTAAGAATGTACATTGTAATGAGATAGTAGACTATCAACTCGAACTTTCAAATCTGAATTGAACTTACATATCTGAATTTCCCACGAAACAAAAAAATAAGAAAAAACAAACATAATAATGGGTAAAACGTCCTTAATATAGGGAAGAAACGTCCTTTATTAAAGCGAAAAACACCCTTATTGTAAGATAAAAACGTCCTTAATTCGGGAATAAAACGGCCTTAAAATAGGAGGAAAACGTCCTTAATAAAAGAAAGACGCGTCCTTAAAATAAGATTTAGAAAAGTCCATAATTAAAGAAAAAAAACCCAACTCTTATTAAGAGCAAAAAATCCGTAAAATACGAGGAAGAAACGTCCTCAATGATACATGTAAGGGAGAAACATCCTTTATCAAAAGAGAGAAACCCCCTTATTATAATATTAAAACGTCCTTAATTTGAGAATAAAACGTTCTTAGAATAAGAGAAAATGGTTCTTAAGTAATTGGCTAACATTGGTTTGACTTTCAAAAAATATGAGCTAGAAGGTTACACTTGTCACCTGTGTCTGGGATATGTTACGAAAATGAAGCCTAGAAAAAATTGCGTTCGCAAATAATTATTTAGTGCTTCAAAAATTGAAATATAAAGTGACCGGAAACACCATCTTAATTTCATCCCATACATTGATGTGTACTATTTAGGTGTCTATAAGACGCCTATTTACAAATTCGGGGTTTGCCTTGTAGTTTTAGCTTTTCATTCTCAATAATGGTTGTTTTCAGGGTTTATTAGTTCTTATACATGCACTTGTACACATGTTTCATCTTGGTTTGAGAATTTTTTAAATCGGCTGCTGACAAAGTTAAACAATACCTTTAATATGAGAATAAAACGTCTTTAAAATAAAAGAAAAACGTTCTTTTTAAAAGGAAGGAATGTCATTAATTAAATAGGAAAACGTCCATAATATGAGAATAAAACGTCCTTAATGTAAGAGAAAAAAAATATCCTTAATATAGGGAAGAAGGTCTGTAGAATAAAAGGAAAAAGTCTCTAATATAAGAGAAAATTATCCTTAAGATAAGGAAGAAACGTCCGTCTCATAAGAGTAAAACGGAGGATAAAAACCTCCTTAATATAAGAATAAAACGTCCTTGATATAAGAGAAAAACATCCTTAAGATAGGAAAGAGACTTCCTCAATATAAGAGAGAAACGTCCTTTATCAAAGAGAGAAACCCCCTTATTATAGTATAAAAACGTCCTTGATTTGAGAATAAAACGTCCTCAGAATAAGAGAAAAGGTTCTTTATGTAAGGAAAGATTGTCATTAATTAAAGAGGAAAACGTCCTTAATATAAGAAAAAACGTCCTCAAAATAAGAGAAAAATAGGATAAAAACGTCCTTAATATAAGAGAAAAATATAGTCAAAGAGAGAAATAACCCTTATTATAAGAACAAAAAATCCTTCAAATAAGAGGACATGTCCTTAATATAAGAATAAAACGACATTAATATAAGAGAAAAATGTCTATAATCAATCAATTAATTAAAGTGTAAAACATCCTTAACATGATAATAAAACGTCCTTAAAATAAGAGGAAAACGTTCTTAATATAAGAGAAAAAAAGTCCTTAATCCAAGAGAGAAACAACCCTTATTAAAAGAACAAAAAATCCTTAAAATTAGATAAAAACGTCTTTAAATTCAGAATAAATGTCCTTAAAATAAAAATAAAGCGTCCTGAAAATAAGAGGAAAACGTCCTTAGTATAAGATAAAAATGATATAAGGAAGAAACCTCCTGAATCAGAAAGATAAAAACACCATATATTATAAGGAAAAACGTCCTTGATGAAAGAGAGAAGCACCCTTATTATAAGTGAAAAAGTCCTTAATTTAGAGTTAAACAACCTTAATATAAAAGAGGAACGTCCTGAATTAAGGAGTAAAACGCAAGAGCAAAAAAAATCTGTAATATAAGAAGGAAACATCCCATGTAAAAACGAAAAAACGCCCTTGTAAAAAATAAAAGAAACACTTATATCGTATTAAAATACATATTCTTTAATTCGCCCTACTAGTCATTATGTATTGATGGAGATCACTACTCGATAAAATTTGAAGGTTTTCCATTGAAATTTAACAAATTACTAGATCGAAAAATGTGCCGTGGTGCGGTGGCCAAGTGGTCCAACGCACCCAACTACAACATGAAAGTCCGGGGTTCGATTCCCGGCAAAAAAATAGAAAAAGTAGCATACAATGGCTTCTGCAAGTTCTAGCTATGCTTAATTGATTGATTATTCATACTTCTGTTTATTCATGCTTCTGAATAATTCCAATCCAGTATTTGAAATTACCTTGAACCATCACGATTCTTCTCAATTTCATAATAGTCTGTGTAATTCCGTCTGGATCAGCCCATTCGTCACAGATGATACTTTCCGATTAATGAATAAACTCGTCCCACCCACAAGATTAAACTCAGCTGTCTGCATCATCGGCCGGACATGCAGGAAGCTGAATTATGATCGCCCCAGACGTGGCAAATTAATAAATTAATCTCTTATTCGCTAATGAACTTTGTTTTTCGACCTTGAACATTTCATTTGCGTTCGGTCATACGCAGAAATTGTTAATCTGAGAGACAAAACATCAATTATTCCAGTTTAGCAGAAGGTCTTTACGCGCAAACACATGCATTATCAATGCGGAAGCATCAAGTGCATGGTCAATGCTATGGACACTAATCCTCACACCTTTTGTTAAACGATTTAAAATTATCAGTCTGCAGATATAAAGTCCGTATTCACAAGGTTTCTGTCAAAAAAGTCTTTGTATTGTTCTGGATGAAAATCTCTTCGAATTTGCAAGATTTAATGTTAGTGTCGCTAGCAAATTTCTGAGGAAGCACGTGATGCTATCGTTAAGGGCACGCAAGTAAAATAAAAACACATTGAAACTTTATTTGGTGCAAGAATGATACACATGAACAGTCTATGATTTAAGAAGAGTATAAATATGATGCTTTGGCAGTAGAGACTCATCAGTTCTCCTTCTACCAAGTCATAGACAGCATCAAGAGAGGCGATAGAGAGGAAAATTATAAAGCGCAAGTCAAGTAGCCAGAGAGAAACCCAGAAGTCTTTCCAGTCGCAGGGAATATACGATTCGACATGAATCGAATCTGGATTGCTTTGACTATTTTGTTGCTTGTGTCAACGTTGGCAACATGTGCACCAGGTTTGTGTTTGTTTGTGTTTTTTTATTTAAAGATTCCTTAAGTTGATGCCCACAGATTGATATTTGAATAAATATTCAATTTTCTAAGAAAGAGCGGAAACATGTATTTGTAGAATTGTTGTAAACCATGGAACAAATTCATTTGGATTCCTATTTAAGGGGTACTCCGGGAGGAACTTATTATATTTATTATTTTATGTTATGTTATTTATTTATTTTGTCTGTATTTATTCATTTGTATTCCTATTAACGGGGAACTCCGGGAGGAAATTATCATATCTAAATAAATGGAATGAAATCCACCTCGGAAAATGATGAAAATTTATCAAAATAAGATAAGAAATTATGAATTTCATGTTTGAAAGTTGAGCAATATTTTGTGATATGTTCAAATCATACATATTTCAGGCTGTAAGTACCCTTCTAGGGAATTGTCCCTCAGTACACATCTTGCATGTTCTGTAGACGTACTTGTTAGCTTCTTGAAAGTAATCCGCACATTTAAAACAAATTCAATGATCAATACGATATTTATCAAGTAAAACGGATGATTGTCAATAAAAAAATTCGATTGTCTGTATTTTCTTTGCTTACAGGAAGGGTAAGGAGAGATAGCGGTGAAGGCGGAGGTGGTGGCGGTGGAGGTGGAGGAGATGGCGGTGGTGACGGTGGAGGAGGAGACGGAGGAGGTTGCGGAGGTGGTGGAGGTGGAGGCTGCGGTGGATGCGGCGGAGGCTGTGGTGGATGTGGTGCCGGTGGTGGTGGTGGAGCCGCTGGAGGAGGAGATGGAGACGAGGAGGAGGAGATGGTGGTGGCGGTGGATGCGGGACAGCTGGTGGGGGTGCTGGCGGGAAAAGTGGCATGGGAGGAGGCGGACATGGTTATGGGCATTGGGGCGGTGGTGGTTATGGATACGGCCACGGATACGGAGGAGGAGGTGGTGGTGGTGGTGGTGGAGGCGGAAGCGCAGGAGGAGGCGGTGGTGGTGGAGGAGGAGGAGGAAGCGGTGGAGGTAGTTCCTCAGACAGCGGGAAGGGTGGTGGTGGAGGTGGAGGCGGCGGAGGAGGTGGAGGTGGTGGCGGTGGATCTGCCGCTGCTGGTGGTGGCGGAGGAGGTGGTGGTGGAGGAGGAACAGGTGGCGGTGCATGGCACGCTCCCGCTCCTTCTGGTGGACACACAGTCAGTACTGTACATGTTCCTCAACTCCATCCGGTGCCCATACCAAAACCAGAACCCTACCCTGTCCCTATTCCTGTTCCTCAAGCACCTAAGATACACTACGTCGAGAAACCAATTTACGTCCCTGTTCCTGCAGCTGGTGGTGGAAGTGGAAATGGAGGCGGTAGTGGTGGAGGAGACGGTGGCGATGCAGCAGGAGGAGGAGGAGGAGGAGGTGGTGGCGGCGGCGGAGGAGGTGGTGGAGGAGATGGAGATGGCGGAGATGGAGATGGAGCTGGAGGTGGTGGTGGAGGAGGAGGAGGAGGCGGTGGTGGAGGAAGAGGCGGCAGTGCTGCAGGAGGTGGAAATGGTGGAGGCAACGGTGGAGGCGCCGGCGGTGGAGCTGGAGGAGGAGGAGGTGGTGGAGGTAGGGGAGGCGGCGGCAGTGCTGCAGGAGGTGGAAATGGTGGAGGCAACGGTGGAGGCGCCGGCGGTGGAGCTGGAGGAGGAGGAGGTGGTGGAGGTAGGGGAGGCGGCGGCAGTGCTGCAGGAGGTGGAAATGGTGGAGGTAACGGTGGCGGCGCCGGCGGCGGAGCTGGAGGAGGAGGTGGTGGAGGTAGAGGAGGCGGCGGCAGTGCTGCAGGAGGTGGAAATGGTGGAGGTGATGGTGGTGGAGCTGGTGGAGATGGAGACGGAGCCGGTGGGGAAAGCGCTCCTGGAGCTGGAGGAAATGGTGACGGAGGCAACGGTAATGGCGGTGGTGGTGGAGATGGCAATGGAGGTGGTGGGTGTGGTACTGGCTGTCAGTGAGCTATTAACACATACAATAAACACTACATTAAAAGTTTCCTTACTGATTCATCGATTTTTATCTCGGTGCATGCACCATTTCTTTTCATTTTAAAATATTATCATTACCTACAATATTTTCATAAAACAATAGAAAAGGGTTAGACTAACATTTCTGAATTTTGATCTTCTTCTGACGATGTTAGTTTTTCAAATGAAACATGAATGTGAAATGTGTATTGAGATTTCATAAATGAATTTCTTTATGTTGCCACAGACATTATAAGACACAGACCACAGACATAACAATATATATAAGTTATAGTACAATTTTCCGTACGTACAGCCTATGTATCGATTATCAATTATGGTATTTAATCATTCGACATACGCTTAACAAAAATAATCGAAGACCTGAGAATAATAATGCATTCTGGGTTGAACCCTTTACCCAATTGCAATTAATCCTTATATGTGATTCGTGTACCTATGGGGCTTTATAAGTTAAACAATGACTTGATGGAAGTCTGATTCGTTATGTTCTGCACGTTATTTGATTTAGTTCCATTTGTTGTAAAACGTCATATCCATTTTCATTTAACTATCTATTATTGTGCATTTTAATTTATCACTTTATTTATTTATTTTTTTTTATTTATTGACAATTTGGCATTCATGTCCGATTAGCTCTGGTGTACCTACTCGAAACATGATACCGATGTCATAAAAGTTATTGTAAGCAAGTACTTTATTTATTTTATTTTATTCGAAAATTAAAGTGAGTTATATGAAAAGTTTATTTGTCTTTAGAATCTTATTCACATTAAGTTGTAATGGAAATCATATGAATACGTGAACGCATTCGAGAATTTCGAAAGGAAAATGAAGTCATAAGAAAATTGGACAGTGTGTGAGAGGGCGTGAGTGTGTGCGCGTGTATTTAAAGGGATTGTTCGGGCTGAAATTATTTATAGTTTAATAGATAGAGTACAATTCACTGAGCAACATGCCGAAAATTTCATCAAAATCGGATAACAAATAATAAAGTTATTGAAGTTTAAATTTTAGCAGTATTCTTTTAAAACAGTTGTCATGAATATTCATTCAATTCAATTCATTAGGTGGGCTGATGATGTCACATCCCCACTTTCCGTTTTCTTATGTATAAAATTATATTTTATTTATTATTTCATACTTGTGTGAATAATATGTCTCCTTTATAATGAAATAAGTTGCAGCAATCAATATCTAATGCACTAAATCAAATGTCAATACAAGTGATCTTGTTCTTGGATGAAAAAAAGTGAATAAACCTAATTTAATATAATTAGATACGAAAGATAAGTGGAGATGTGACATCATCAGCCCACCTAGTGAATATTCATGACGACTGTTTTCACAAAATATTGCAAAATTTTTAAAATTCAATAACTTTTTTATTTGCTTGGTAAATTTTACTCTATTTATTAAGCTATAAATACTTTCAGCTCGGACCATCCCTTTAAGAGAAAGGGCAAGATGGGGAGACATGTAAGAGATAGAGTGAGGGAGGGAGAGAGAGCATGCAGGAGCAGATTGGGCAGGGACAAAACAAAGTGAACAAGATCGCATCTTTCAAAAAATATTAATCCATGTCAGGCCTGTCGAAAACTAGTTAATCCTCTTGATCAGTAAGCTTGTCCACGGTGGCTTCTATTATATCTAAGGTCAGGATAATCGTAAAAATGTGATAACATTAATGTCACTCTTTGTTGCATGCTTAGTGAACGTTTGGATAGTTGTTGATTCTCTTAAATTTTATCTCGTTACGGTATTATATATATATATATATATATGAGTGGCAGATTGTTTGAGTTTTAAGCGCTGCTGATTCTCTATCCATATGAATATTTGGACAATTCAGTTTCCGGTTTTATACATGATTTATTAAAAAAGCTTTAAGTGGATTATTTCAAAAGCACCTAGTATTGTACATTCTTCTAGAAAAACCAAAACTACGGATTTAATGCGCAGATTCGAGATATCAATCGGTCGGTAGAGATGCATTAATTAACATGGTTGTTGAATAGTAAAATGATGAATGGACGATGAACGGCAAAATAAAATAAGTTTCCTTCTTATTGGTGAAAAGGTATAAATACATGGCAGTCTGTACCTTGGGTCATTAGCTCGGCATTAGGCACACTAGGAAAAGGAAGCGAGGTCGAGTTGTAGCCACTAGTCAGCAAATTTGGGGAAATACTCTGTTTTCAGGTAAGAGCATCACTAACGGAGGAGGACACCATCACGATGACCCGGATAGTACAGGTACTGGTAATCTGCACCTTGCTGGCGGGACTTACTTCAGCTAAACCGGGTAAGGCTTTATTAATACTCACAGCGAGTAAGAAAGGTGACATGAGTTCTGCTGCTGCTACTTCTATTCTTCTTCTTCCATCTTCTGATTTATCTTTTTCTTCTTTTTCTTCAGCTGCATCATCACAATCATGATAGCAACACCACCAAACCATCGTCATCAGCAAAAACACCCACCTTTTGTCTCTCTCCTTGCCATTTCCTTCTCCTAGTCTTCAGTTTTTCCCCATAGCGTTGAATTACTAATTTGAATGTTATATTTATATGAATAAACATGTATTTAAAGCAAACCCCTCCAAAGAGATTCAACCACCATTACACCTTTATTTTCCACACAGTTGGCAGGCAAAGAAGGAGCAGTAGCAGCAGCAGTAGTAGTGAAAGCAGCAGAAGCAGTGAAGAGTGTGGGGTCGGAGGCGGAGGAATCGGTGGATGCAGGGTTGGATTTGCTGCGGGAGGACTGAGTGACCCTGAAGGCGTCGACGGTGTTGGTGTCGGAGGTGAAGGTGGCGCTGGAGATGGTGAGGGAGGGGCTGGTGCTGCTGGTGATGACGATGGTGCCGGTGGAGCTGGTGGTGATGTTGCTGGTGGAGAAGGTGGCGGAGGTGGTGGTGCCGACGGTGATGGTGGCGGTGCTGGTGGTGCCGATGGTGGTGGCAACGGTTATGGTGGGATTGACGGTGACGGTGGACATGGATTTGGCGGTGATTTCGGCGGAGATGGTGCAGGTGTTCTTGGTGGATATGATGGTTTTGGTGGCTTTGCTGGATTAAATAGTTGGAATTTCGGGAAATGAGTAAACAGGAAGTTATAGCGATTAACGAAAGAGACTATTTTAATCATGCTTTAAAATACATCTCTATAATATCTACAGTATACGTGATGTATATGAATTATCCTATTGATATTTAAGTTAAATATTTAACTACGAAAATATCACGTAATACGTTATATCATGGATCTACTCTCTGGTAGGCCCATGGCTATAAACAAGCACCATACGTTGAGCCTACCATCATGACCATGGACCTACTAGTTCCATGAGCCTACTTATGTATGAAACGATGAGCTTTGGGTTAATTTGTCTGTTTTCATGGATTTAGAATGAAACCACATTTGAAGCTGATAGACGGAATTGTTCATGTTTTATAATATAAAACACAAAAATATGACGACTTAAAGTGTTTTTACTCAGGTTCGAAAAGTTTTGCGGAGGGAATTCTTCAAGTTTTTGGTACACTAATCCTAATACTGATTATTAGGATAATATATCGATGATGCTATAACATCCTGCTATTGCAGAGTATTAGCCAGTATAGAATATGTTGTTCTTAATCATGTTACAGTAATTACTATTTATTTAATATTTAACGTTTAGTACTTACATTTTCTTTCAATTAAAGTCTAAATGTATGATATTTCAATGTTGTGCAATCTTTTTCTTTTGATTTAAATAATTATTGTATAGTTATTTCTGCAACGTAATATGAAGATAATGATAATAAATATTCAGAAAGCGAGAGGTAAATGGAGAGAGATGAAGAGAGGGAGAAAAGGAGGGGGTGGGGGGGGGGGGGGAGAAAGATATATAAACAGAAGATGTCGGAATATAATGATATTATGTTGTGAAGCATAGGGGAAACGATTAAGGTTGGGAAACGGGCTTGACTTCGTGGTAAACAGAATAGAAATTAAAGAGAGAGTTAATGAGAGAGAAAAGATAAACCACAAGAGATATAATCCAACCAAATTCACCCTTAGTAAAATGCACACCGCAATTGCATTGCATGTTTAAAATATAATTCTGCCTCGTCTTTTAGCGCAAAAACAACATAATATATAAAAGGAGATCATTGCTGTTGCGGCTTGCCTGACTGTTAACTGAGAAAGTCCGACATTGATTTTTAGTAAGCAACTAGATGATTTGCAGCCTTAGGTTCCCTTCTAAGAACCTGAAGAATGATATCTCTATATCAAAGGGCATTTATCGAAGTGACTTGGTTTCAAAGGTATGTCTACATCAACTAAAAGTTTATTTGGGTAAATGGACAATTAGCGAACAGGCATAACGCTGAAGTTTATTTACAAATGACATGAATAAGAAAGTTATGACATTTTAAGGTTTTATTTGATTTCGCAAAGCAGTTATCGTCCTTATCAAAGAATGGAACTGATTTTGAATACTGGCAGAGCTAAACCCTCGCTGAGAGTGTAACGTCTTAATAGATATATAAATTAAATTATGTCGATATAAACTCCCAGAAAAACACACAACTAAACTATAAACTTGGAAACATATGAACCCAACAGCTGTTATTAAAAACAAATTGATTGTATAATTCAGAGTGATTTTTTTTCGAGTTTTTATATCTAAAAACTTTCCGAGGGAGTGCATCGCACGAAGACCGCCGTCATTATCGTTTCCATGGCTACTCCCTGTCTGGAACTAGTTGTGTAACACGACTCCTGTCCAGAGTATAATCACCAACTCATCTAGTAATATAATAACACTCTTCAATGTATTTTAAAAAAATGGATAATACGGACATTTGGGGGTAATCTACCACTAAGATCTGTGGAGGTATAAGTCCGAATAATCCGGACACAGCATATTCGGAGTCAATCATGGAAATCTCACAAAAACTGCTGGTTCTATATATCAGCCAGGAAAGTGATATTGCCTGGTCATTGCAAAGAAAACACACTCAATCATGTACTAGATGAATAAACCCAAGACGACATTATCAATTATTAAGCAACCCACACAAAAACCCAAACAATTGCTTGTTGTCTAAACACTATTCTGCAGGCCGTTATCATGTCTTCTATTTCCCTTCAAATACATTGTATCACGTTTTTATCATCATGATCATGTTTATATCATGGAAATGAAGACATTTTTTTAAACAAAAATTCATTACCAGATTCCTGATTACTATACAGATTTTTATCGTACTTTATTCTTATCCAAATTTAAAGAAACGATAACAAGACAACTTAGAGGAATCCAGTATTTCTTTAAACCTTTCAAGGGCCACCAAAAACCGGTCGAAGTTATATATATTAAGGGTCAAGTTCTGAAGATCATCACTGGCGATACCAAGGACACGGCAGAAAGAAAAGAAGCGCAAAGTTTCAGGGGAGCATTCCATTTGCATCACAACACAAGAATCTACCACAAAACCACGGTCCTGACGGTAAGAAATATTTTTATTTGCGTTGATCACAAAATCTACAACCGTTATGATGTCACTGACTTGAAGAACATCTCGAAGCAACTAGAAGCTTATAAGAAAGAATTTAAAACAAAATCGTATTCCATTCTAGACAACGTTTCATTGAGGAGAATAAACAAAATGTAGACGTGCTAACATCCGTTAAGTAGATATCTCGTCTGTATAATCCAGATAATCATAGTTGTTTCACGAAGACAACCACAAAAGTACTATAATTGTCTCGATAGCACCGTCAACAACAAAGCATTGGCAAACATGACAAATGCACTTCTCTGTTAGATAATTTCCGATTTCTCGTAAACGCAAAGAAAGAACATGATAATGAAGTGAATTTAGTAGGTATAGTCATGATAAGGTTACTTCAAACGATTATGTTTCAGATTTCATCATGAAGTGGCAGTTGTCTTTGTCAGCAATTCTCCCATTGGTTACTATGGTTTTCATCGTTACGGCTGTTCCAGGTATTTTTTTTAACATTTCGAAAATCAACAACTAATGTTTTAAAGCCTGTCTTAAGTAAATGGTAAAGGGTCAGTATTGTGAGTAAACTAACATTTAACATTATAGTATCTTTAAAATTTAGCAGTTTTTGAAAGCATTTTTAACCAATCAAAATATAAACTAGGCATTTTGGCAGCAGTTATTATCAATTTTTTTTAAACAAGTGCACACCTAGTTACCAATAATGCATATAGCATTTCCATTTATTTGAAATCAGGATAAAAGAGCATTGTAGATAAAATGCCTTGCTCACGGGCATAGGTGCCCGTCAGGATTTTGAAATCTAGCGCCATCCCTCGGTAATATTGTTATATAGGCGTTTGGTCATCAACCTTTTATATTAGTACCTGGGGAAATTTTCAGTCCATTCCATGATTGAGAAGATTTTTATATAAACAAGTAAAAACACGAAAATATTTTATTTGTTCGGTACGCTGATCAAATTAGATTTTGTATGAAATCTGTAAATTTTCATTAAAATGAAACTTTTTCGTTTATATCCTTCACCGTTCACACGACAACTGTCTTGAGGCACGTGCATCAATATTATCCAGTAATGAATTGTAATGATCACAGTCAGTCATGCCCTTTTTCAAGGGGTGGGGTACCAAAACCAAAAGATGGGCTTATCTCTCACTCTCTGAAGTTACATATTATATGTAACTTCAGAGAGTGGGAGAAAAAAATATATCCATATTTTTTATATAGGCGTATGAGTGTCTATGATAAAATTGGTAACCAAGATTTTCTTAGAGTGCTTGCTCCAAAATTAAGATTTTTAGAGTCATAATCATACAGGTACTTTCCTAGACAACGTGCCATCAAAGCCTCAATTTTGATGATGGTTTTGGTGGCAAGCGATCCCTTCAAATACATGATAATAAAAAATAATAGTAGTAGTACTACGTTCCTTACAATTTGTGCTAAAATGAAAATACAATAATAAATTTGTGTATGCTGAATTTGATGATAGGAGGTCGTAACCAATACCTATACATACACAGTTGTTCTTATTTGTTTTCGATAACTTTAGTTGACAGGAAGAATAATGATGCATTGAATGGACCCCAACTAATGTCAAGCGGAGGAATTGACGATTATGGCGCCCTGACAGATGATCATGGATGTGATGATGATGCAGAAGGTGGCTGTGATGACGATGAAGTAGATAACTGTGATGACGATGAATGCCATGTCGATGATGACAGCGAAGGTGACGGCGATGATGACGACGCCGGTTGTGATATTGATGACGACGTTGATGACGATGATGATGATTGCGATGATGACGATTGTGATGATGACGATGCTGATGATGATTGCGATGACGATGCTGATGATTGCGATGATGACGATGCTGATGATGATTGCGATGATGATGATTGTGACGATGAAGATGCTGATGATGACTGTGATGATGACGATGAATGTGATGACAACGACGATAAAGATGACACTGCTACAGATGATGGTGATGATGATTGTTATGATGACGATAATTGTGATGATGACGATGATGATGGTGATGACGGCGAGGGTGACGATTGCGCAGATGACGATGGTTGTGCATCTTTCACCGACGACGATGCCGATGATGGTCCTAGTAAACTTATCAGCCTATTTTAACAAATCAAGTAAATTGCCCTTCCTATAAATTATTTATATCCTCGTTGTTTTCACAATGAAATGTGATTTTTTTTGGCAATGCAGTGTTGTATACAGCATTAGCAGCACGCCAGCATTTGTGGCGTCAATGCTAACAATTGGTGTGTTAATAAAGTCCAATGTGATCAATTTATTTTGAGTGTACGTAGCTGATAATATCCAGATATCGCTCATTTGAGCAGCAATGAAGACATGTGATTGTATTTTTATGTATTGTCTGATAACTGTTATACCTCACGAAATAATCATGTTTATCAATATATTTCAAATTTTGTGTTTTGGTGATAAAAATACTACTCAATATAGGCTTACACATTGGTATCGAGGCTTAATTTTAATTTCCCTTAGAAAACGTTAATTAAAATATCACGAGATTTAATGACGATGAAGGACATGACCTTTTTTGACAATATATAAAAGCTATTATTTTGTGACACACTTGTATGCGGATAGGGGCAAGGTGCACATCGCTACAACAGAAGGACAGATCACCCTGATATAAATTATATGGGTCTATAGGTTATATAGACCATTTGTTTGTAAAAACGAAATAAATGCTCACTGCGTCAAGAAGATATACATTGTATATGGCATATTTTTTGCCGTTCAGACAACCTGTAAAATAGGGGAGGGGGAGAGAGGGGAGGGAGAGAGAGAAAGGTGGGAGAAAGTGCGCGATGAAGGATACAAACAGATTGAAAGAAGAGAGAAGTGGCCGAAAGTTGTCGAGGAAATGACAATAAATGAGTTTTTAACACCCAACAGAAGAAAGCACGCTGAAATATTTACATTATGTATGTACATTATAATTATTTTATGTAGCAAATATTTTTTTTAGGTTCATAGTAACGAAAAGAAAAATTAAACAAAAAATTTGTGACAGAAAAAATAAGTATGCTAAAACAAGATGATGCAGATGATAATAATGATTAAACCTCAATCATTTTCAAGGCACAGAGAAAAACAAAGCCGGAAATATATTTATCGACATCCGTATGTAAAGTCCTCTACTTTCCGACCTGCAAACATTCGAACAGTATAAATTGATAGTTGCATGTTTTGCGTTTGAATGCGTGCGTGTGTGCTTTGTATATAGCTATTGGATGTTCAAGAGAAATTGGTAAAGAGCACAAATGTTTAAAAACCCTTTTTTATGTATGTTTTTCGTCACACATCAAGTATACGGAACTTAATCATTCAACATGAGGCTGCGTGTATACGTATATAGTGAGGAATGTGAATGTGTAGTTGCCAAGATCGCGATATCAGTACAAACACACAACCCACACGCGCACCCTCGCATTCACCCCACAGGCGCCCACACACACACACACACACACACATGCACAACACATCCACACCTACCCACACACGCACCCTCACTCTCTAGCTCTCACACATACATGTATCCATTTTCACAACGGCATCTTTCTTCTTTTTTCCTGATTGAGTAATCTATTATAATACTCAACTCGTAAATATTTTGTTTCCCGTTTTCAAGTGATATTCTGTATTTCACTCTATATAAAAAATTGATTTGATAAAATCTGTCAAAAAAAGTTTGGCCTCATCTTTTGTCTCGTACTTTTCTCATGTAATATTTTGTATAATGTTGTAATGTTTATCAAATATTAGCCATCACTTTAATGGCAATATCATGGAAATGACCCAATAAAACTCAAAACTGAGAACGATGTTCCATTAAGTTTCGTTTTAAAGGAAGCCAGACGAAATGACAAGGGGATTAGTTTATCTTATGCTTATCGTAATGTATAGGAGCTAGATTGTGATGTAAAACGGTCAGATAAAACTTAAACTAAACTTAATGGGCAGTGGGACATCCAAATAAAATAGTTTTAAACATGGATTCATAAAATTTACGTAAGATTTTTTTCGATAACAATTTGTCCTGACTAGACGGATTATGGAAAGAGGTATTCGTGTTGATGCAGTGCAGTATCACTGCTGATGTTTATCACCAAATGTTTCCAAAGGTTTCATAGTAAAAACATTCAACTCATGTTATAAAATATCAGTGTGGCTATAAACTTTGGTGTTATGTACTATAACACTCATAAACCGTGTAGACAAATAAAGTCAACGGATGATATAAATAGGAAACGTTAGAAGCTCAGCTACAGTAATCCTGACAAACATAGTGCTGGCAAATAGAGGAGTGGATATATCACAAAGATATTGGTACCAATACAACATCAATATTTCGACAGCATAAAACGACAACGTTTGTTTCATTTTCTCCCAGGTAAGGCGAGATCTGTAATTTTGTGACGATATTCTGCTGATAATACAGGTTGCATTAAAAAATACAAGAATTCAATTGTGTGACAAGTGACATCATCACTGCTAAATGTGAGTTATAACGAATTCAAATACGGTGATTAGAGCGCATGGTATGATTGGGTAGGGAACTAACGGATCCGGGTGGGGGCACAGCCGGCCCGTGCCCCCTTTTGAGAAGGAAAATTAAATTTTGTAGTGTAAAAATGCCGTTGAAACAAAAGTGTGCCCCCCCTTGAAGGTGGAGACCTTTCTTTTGCTTGTCAAATTTTTCCTCGGAAAAATGTGCCCCCCTTTTGAAAAATTCTGGGTCCGCCCTGGGTATGAGATAAGGGGGTTGGGCAGAATACTCATGGATGTGTATTGTCAATGTGATAAAAGGTTAAGTTTATTATAACACACTTTATCTACGCAACTCATGGTTTATGATCTTTTAAATAAAGTTGTGTATGAAATAAATTTATTACATAAATATTAAGCTGAAATCATGGAAATAGAGTTCCATGAAACCTGGCTAAAACTCACTTTGTTCAAGCCATCGAATTGTATTCTGTAATATGAAAAGAATGGATAAATAACGGAATCTCGAATAATGTTCTTAACAATGTTTCGAAGCTGTGGTAAAGGGTTAAATAATGTGGATTGTATCACGCTATCAGACAAAAATGTCAATCATAAAACGTAGTAGAAACCGTTCTATATTTTCACATCAATTGAGTATTTTAGAAATCTTAGTGAAGCTTGAACTGTTGAACGAATTTTGCGTCTCGTGGTAAATGAAGGTCATTCAACCCCTTTATATAGCAAAAAGCTATGCGCGTAGATTTTACCCTTTCTGTCAAATTGCATGCGTGAGAATTCATTTTTGTAGCAAAAATAAAAAATGAAAAAAAAGTTGAGAATCAAACTATTCATATTCAATTTTGAAAGTGCGATGGAAAATTTGACCTGCCAAAATATATTTTAGATAAAATCTTTTTAGAAAATAAATGTTTCATTATGTACTGAGTACATACATGTAACTCTTTAATCATGGTTGATAATGACTTCAAATATTGAACAATACTGGTACTAGTTCTTGGATAGTTTAAACTCTTGACTAACGAGATGTCTGATTATAATGCTTAGGATCATTCGATTTTCTTTTTTTGTTCTGCATTTTAAAGACATCCACTTTTACCTGAAGACATTCCACTTTATTTTCATTTACATTTACATTCGTTTTCTTTTCGTGCGTGCAGGCAATAGTAACACAGGGAATAACAGGATGGAAAGATTGTTTGTCATCGTTCTGTTTGTTGCTATGGCAACCATTACGACGGCAGCTCCTGGTAAGTCTATATAAAACTTAATGAATTCCTGTCGTGGAGAATCTTAACAAATTTGACTCTTCTTGAAACGGCCTGTAATCACTTTACATTCTCCGAGAATGTCAGGTAATTATAGACAGTTTCAAGACCATTCTGATTATTATCAATCGGTAATAATATATTCCGTAACTCTCGCTTTAAACTTGGAATGCACACATGATTATTTTTTTAGGCCTAATCAACTCATGGGCCAGCCGTACGCATTTGGTCGCTTGTTTCACCATTGCTTTATGTATTATCTTGTGATGTCAATATAAGGACAAATTTTTCCCCTTCAAATCAGTAGAACCTTTAATGTCCCATCTGTATCAAAACAGGAAGCCTTATTTTTTATTCCAATAATGAAAAATCACAATTCCTTTCAAGCCGGGTATCCCTATTGCATAAGGAATGTCATTGCATAGAAAGAGAGGTTTCCTCTGTGATTCGTTGTGAAGTGTTTACCAATAATTGACCAATCTTTGAAAAAATGGTAAAAATGATGACATGGTTGAGGCTTCAGCTAATAAATTTTATATACCAGGAGAATTGATTGGTTTACATTTCAAGTTTTAAAAAAGCTAGTTTTTTCATTTTTTTTCTTGGCAAAAATATGCTAAAATTCAAAATGTATTCACAAAACCCAAACTTTTGAAATTACATTTAAAATGATTAATTCTACATCTTCTGAATTCACATAATTTCTTTCCATCGTCATTTTTCACTCATGTAGTTAACCAGAGCACAAGTGTGGAAGTTAAAGAACCACCGCAGAACATGTCAAGCGGCCAAATAGACACGATAGAGGGACCGAAAGAAGTATCGAGTGGTGAAGGAGAGGAACCGAAACCGGTATCGAGTGGTGAACAGGGGGAATCAGAAGAAGTATCGAGCGGTGAAAAGGAGGAACCGAAAGAAGTGTCGAGTGGTGAACAGGGGGAACCAGAAGAAGTATCGAGCGGTGAAAAGGAGGAACCGAAAGAAGTATCGAGTGGTGAAGGAGAGGAACCGAAACCGGTATCGAGTGGTGAACAGGAGGAACCGAAAGAAATACCGAGTGGTGAAGAAGATCCGTCGAAAGAAGTATCGAGTGGCGAAGAAGAAAAACCGCAAGAAATATCGAGCAATGAAGAAGGGGAGCCGAAAGAAGTATCGAGCGATGAAAAAGAAGAAGAGCCGAAAGAAGTATCGAGTGGTGAAGAAAAACCGAAAGAAATGTCGAGCAATGAAGAAGATGCGTCGAAAGAAGTATCGAGTGGCGAAGAAGAAAAACCGCAAGAAATATCGAGCAATGAAGAAGGGGAGCCGAGAGAAGTATCGAGCGGTGAAAAAGAAGAAGAGCCGAAAGAAGTATCGAGTGGTGAAGAAGAAAAACCGAAAGAAATGTCGAGCAATGAAGAATACGCATTGAAAGAAGTATCGAGCGGTGAAGAAGATGCATCAAAAGAGGTATCGAGTGGTGAAGAAGATAAAGCGAAAGAAATATCGAGCGGAAATGAAGATGGAGCAAAGGAAATATCCAATGATGAAGGGTGGGTTTCGGAAGAGGTATCGAGTGGGGAGAAAGGGGAACCGAATGAAATATCGAGCGGTGAAGAACGGGAACCGAATGAAATATCGAGCGGTGAGGGGAACATCATTAAAGACAATGACAAAGGAGATGACGACACTGATGATGACGATGATGACGACGATACCGATGATGATGACAATGAAACTGATGATGATGATGATGACGATGATAATGATGATGATTAGGATAATTAGGATGACGGTAATGAAGATTAAGGCAAATCATCATGTATGTAGGGCTTTGCCCCCAAAATGGATAAAAAATGTACCTCTGTAGTACAAGAAAAAAAATGCTGGATAAATGGAGGTGCCTGAAAGAGAACTTTTTATTTTTGTCCCTTAACGATGAGAGGTTAATCATGGGAAGTACTTTAAAAAAATGTTAGTACAAAATAAAACCGATTACATTATACGAGAATATCGATACAGTAAGTGCTTGTCAAGATATATGATTCAATTTTTAATTCACTCGATTTATTTATTGATTTGTAATTATTTTGTTTCGATTTTTAATTAATGAATTGTAAATCTATATTCGCATTTTCGCTTTGCTTTCAATGTTCATCGCTTATTTGAGTATATTGTCATGACATTTGGCGAATCATTGTTTCCGAAATGAAGACTCGAATTGATATTCCAATTCATGTCTGATTTGATTTATTATGATCGTTATACCTCCCATTGTATTAAATTTGACGGAAGCATGCATTGTTGAACTCAATACACGTTTTTATGACAATGTTTCACTCAGCGATGCAAGTCAGAGGACGTCTGAAATTGAATTGAAATTCTAGTGTTATTATATATGTGTACCCTTTTTCGAGAAAATGTTTTGTGTTACATTACACACTATTGTTGATACAAATTCGTATCTTTTTTAATGATAAAAAATGATTGCAACTACCTGAATGTAATTTAATTTACTTGAACCGTTTGTCAGTTTCATTGGAAAAGGAACGAAACTAGCAGTGAGAGAGAGAGACTCAGAGAGAGAGGGAGAGGGGTGGGGATGGAGGGAGAAAGTGTGCCAGAAAAAAGACGAGGGATAGAGGAAGGGGGGGGGGGGGGTAGATGGGGTTTTAGAGGACCAAAGAAGGCTGAATGAGAGGGTGGTTGCAACACTCGTCAGAAAAAATATTGAATTAACATTCGTTCTTACTCACAAAAAACATACACATGTGTCAAAATAAGAGGAAAATTGAAGCTTTCGTTTAATATGTTTGAATGTTATACACCTACAAATGTCACCATGTACGTTTAAAAACTACAACTGTCACCAGAAATTTAACTTAAATGTATAGATGATGTAAACATAATTTACCACCCTTTCAAAAATTATTGTCTGAATGTAGACCGAAGAGGAAAGGTAAAGGACTGTTATCTATATCAGCAAAAGGTGGGCGAAATGGCTTCACAATATTTGCTATAACATATTTTATAGGTATCATTTATATATATATCACATTTGATTACATGTACCTACGGCTATGCCAATACACAATATTCATAAACATGAAGAAATCAATCCATATAATCCAATTTCATGAATTTATCACCGACAGTATGTTTACATTAGAATTTGGCAATCGAACAGTAAAAGGAACGTGAGTATGAGTAATCACGACAAAATATCCCACATCTATAGTAAAGCTCTCTGCCAGATTCTGTGTCCCAAGTCATGAAACTAATTCAACCATCAATCAAATCAAAATGAAATAGACATTTTGGAACGCATCATTGTTTGTCTGAGTAAGGTAAGTGCCAGAAAGATGATTCCAAAGGGTTGTTTCTGCACATGTAAATGACCTGTCAGTAACCAAAAATAAACTCCTCAAAAAAAAGTTTGGAAATTTGAGTTTGATCGATAATCCCTCCCCGGATTGAGTAAAAATTAATGTGTGATTAATATCTATGAGTATACCATTTAATTTACATGTACTTTAAAATGATACCCTAAATTATATGATTATGGTTCACATGGAGGTGCAGTGCCTTGAAATACGGGGCAAGGTCAAAATTCAAAAGTTGCAAAATGACACAATATTGAAAGCCACTGTTCTTTTTTCCGTGGTGATAAGTGAGTTTCTCAGCGGTTTCTTTTGTTTTCATGCATCTTTAATAACATCAACATTAACATGGAATCAAACACACCTCTGCACAAGCAAACACATAAGAAACAAACAAACATGCATGGGTATTTCAAACCACGACTCAAACCATGTTGTCTCACAGAGTCATCACTACATAAACCAAAACAAAACATAAAAAAATGAAGAAGCAGGGGCTTGATTTGAATTTTCATCTGTATTGACACAGACAACAGAATCATGTTCTGTATTGACCCTTCATGACTATTTTTGATCGTTTTGCAGCTTTTCAATTCAAAGCTCATCCAACACTTTTGAATCCTGCTCTTTTCATAATGGCATGATCATAACAAGCATGGTATCATTTTAAAGAGAATTGAATGATCCTTTGAATGATATCAAATATGCATAGTGTAAATTGAGAGTTTATAGAAATTAATGGCCAAACTCAGATTTCCAAAAATTTTCGCTCGTTTTGCAGCTTTTCAATTCAGACCTCATCGAACACTTTTGGATCCTGCTCTTTTCGTGATGGCATGACCATAACCAGCATGGTATCATTTTAAAAAGAATTAAATGATCATTTGAATAATGTCAAATATGCATTGTATAAAATTGGAAATTGGGAGAAATTAATGGCCAAACTCAGATTTTCAAACTTTTTTGACGGGTTTACTTTATTCTACTCCTGTTTATTACCACCAGGTTTCATGTATTCACTATACCTTTCCAAAGACATGTTACTTTATCATGTTACGTTATCTTTTATGACTTGGGATTTCGTAAAACAGAGTCCAGGAAAGAGGTATCACTGATTCCTAACGGGCGATTTGTTAGATAAAACAATGTTTGGATGATATAATATCTGGAGGAACATGGGCACGAAATCGTAATTGTTATACAATTTGTTAAAATTATTCTGAAAAAAAAAACTATCACCGTAATTTTTTCATTTTTATTTATTTTGCATGCTAACAAATTTGTCAGAGTAAGGTGTTTGGATTTTGGAATTTTTGCTTCCATTCATTCATTCAGTGCTCAATATATCATTTCAAAGTGCTAAAATAATCGCAAAGTACTTATATTTAATAAAATCTAAATCTCGAACAGCAGTCGCGCCGTTTTTTCATTACCCGAGCCATTTTGCTAATATTATGCTATTCTCACCGTGTTCTTCATATATATACAATATTTTCTTGTTTTTCCGTTATCATCAAATATCATATTTTTCTATTTTTTGTTAGATTGTTCTTTGGGCCCGATGTTACCATCATAAAATGATGAAAAGTGGCCCATGACTGTCACGTGAAAACCATAATTAAATCTAAAGTACAAGGTTTTACATCAAGCTAATCAAATATGAATGAACACTATTCTTAAATCTGTCCTTGTTGGGAGCTAAAAGGAATGTGTTGGAGGGGAGTTAATTCCACAACTGAGCCGTCCTTGGAATATAATAATAATGATAATAATAATAATAATCATAATAATAATGGCATTTTTTTCATTTTTATCTCAAGCAAGCAGATACAAAATGATTTACAGAGTACTTTTTAGAATGATTAATATACAAAACATTATTACGATAGCAGAAATTCTGACTTGTAGTAACAATGTTTACACAATAGATGGCCTGTAACAAATTCCAAATACGTATTATAATAAAATATTAAGTAGTATCAATGGAATGTGCACTTACAAAATAAAAATGAATAGAGAGGGGAAATAGAGTCAGGAGAAAGTTAATAGAAGACATAGGCGGCGGAAGCGTGGGGGGGGGGGGGGGCGGGGGCAGGTCCCCTTAATTTGAAGTGGGGGACGGTCCCCCCTAATTTTTTTTTCTTGTCAAATTGTTTTACCTGTGTCCATCACAAAATCTCAGGTGGACCCCCCTAAATTTTTCGGCTTCCGCCGCCAATGATAGAAGAGATAGAGTGTGGTACTCAGGAGAGATAAAACAAGGTGGAGTCTGAAGAGATAGTGTGAGATGGCAGGGGGAATAAAAAAAAGTATTGACAAGAAGGGTAGCCAGAGCTATACAAGGTATAGGAAGATAAGTATGGTATGCCAAGTGTCCGCCAGTATATTCTGTGCAATTCAAACAATTCCGTACACAAAATGTGTTTTTATTCAGACGAAAATCATTTCGTCATGACGCTTTTTTTTATTTCGTATACGAAATTTATTTCGTTTCACACAAAATTAATTTCGTCTAGACGAAATGCACGAAATCAATTTCGTCTAGACGAAATGTAATTGCGTTCACAAACTTTATTTGGCGTGCCATACGAAATGAATTTTGATCAAACGAAATGGTGCACCAAATGTCCGATGGTAAATTCCGTCCAATTCACGCAATTCCGTACACAAAATGTGTTTTTGTTCATATGAAAATCATTTCGTCATGACGCAGTTTTATTTCGTATACGAAATTATTTTTTGTCTCACGAAATCAATTTTCGTAGAGACGAAATGTAATTGCCTCCACAATATTAAGAAGGCGAATGAAGCAGACAATTGCGAATAGAAAACAATAATTCTCACAACTGGTAATAAGTCATTGTAATAGGAACAAAAATCAGTCAAATGTGATGAAAAATACAAATCAGAGCGAACTTACGCAGTAAGAAGTAATATGTTGGTCAGCAAAAACATGAAATTTAGCGAAATTTTAAACGCCATTTATATCCCCGTCGTCACAGTGAAGTGCGCCCTCAAGATGAAGATTGATGAAGAGAAGTATTTGACTTTGGGATGTGACTCTAAGGGGTGGGTAGATGCAGTAGTAGAGGAGCGGGTGGGGGGTATAATCGAAATGATCAACTCGGAAATGTGTCTGTCAATTTTCTTTTCATTTTAATTTTCGGAGTGTATTGTACGCATGTCCTGGTCGTTGCATTTGTCGTCGATACAACAAACTGAGTAGTTTAAATACTCTTTACCGTCAACATTCAATACATCGTGTAATTCACAATCATCGCTATTCTGCTTGCAACGTCGTTCGATTTCAACTGTCTCGACCTTCATATTATCGTGGTTAACGTAGTTGATAAGTCTCATCTATAAAAGATAACGAGGCAGAGTGTGTGAGAAATTCATGCTGATCACTTCAATTCATATACTCTACATGTACATTGCTTGAATCCATTCAATTATACAAAATAACATGTTAAGTTCTTTTGTTGACAAGTTTTTCAGTTGATTTACACTGCATCAAGGAACAGTAAGATCAAGATATCACGATATTGATGAAAAGCATAAAGTATTTCCGAATGGACCTGGAAAGCCGGCGTTCCGGAGGTGCTGAAACACCCCAAGATTTTCCTTGGGGGTGCTGCATGTATTATTTGCATAGGCAGCACCCCCAGGTATTCTGGACGATGTGACAAAATGGAAAATGTAACAATAATTACCTACATTAAAAAAATCCTTTCTTTTTTGTCAAATTTCTTGGTACAAAAATGACCTTTATTTTGTAATAAAATAAGAAGGAAAGAAAGAAAAAAGAAGAAGGAAAGAAAACAAAGAAAATGAAAAGCAAAAATAAGAGGAGGGAGACGAGTGAATAAATATCTTTACATAATTCTGAACCTAAAGAACTTTATTACAATCCTAACTCTAACCTCTCTCTAAGCCCTATCAATAATGCCACCTTTACACGTTTCACTTATAATAAAAAATCCGTACGGCGTGCACCCGACCAATGTACAAATAGGTTCGTCAACAATGTCTTAACCGTACAAATATTAAACTTACGTAGCACTTTGTGACACCTTGGTCACACTCTACAGGAGACATTTCATCGTGTAAATTTTCCAGGCAGTATGTTTCACCCATGTCCCCATCGTTCTCACATGAATAACATTGCAGAGCTAGGGAGAAATCTTCAAAATAGATAATAAAACAAACAACACAACAAACAGTATGAAATAATTGGTTTGCTTTCAAAACGAATAAATAAATAACAATAAATGACTAGTAAATCATATTCATACACAACATCCTATAGCTTTAGTGTTTCATTTAATACCATCTAAATCAGCGGATGAAGTTCCCGCTACGTTCTTAAAGTTCAGAAGAAACCCTAGGACCAGCGGCGTACCCAGGATTTTCCAAAAGGGGCAAATTTTTTGGAGGATATTTCATCTGCGCAAAAATGTGACAAGCAAAAAAAAAAGGTCTTCAAAGGTCTTCAACCGCTAGTAAAGGATTTCGTACCCCCAAAACAAAATTGACAAGAAAAAAAAAGGGTCTTCATGTTCAAAGAGGGGGCCCCACGTCTGTTTTGTTGCATTTTTACATTACAAATCATTAATTTATCATCTCAAGGGGGGGGGCACGTCCCCTGGATCAGTTGTGACTCGTCAGGGGGGGGGGGATTGGCAGGGGTGCGTCCCCTGCATTAGTTGTGACTTGCCAGGATCCAGCTTTTCTTTATTGTAACGAATATTGCGCATACATTCGTAATTCCGAAGCTTCCTTATTCCGAAGGTTCGTATTTCCGAAGGTCCGTATTTCCGAAGGTTCGTAACTCAAAAGGTTCGTTAATCCGAAAACGAAATGAGGTTCGTTAATCCGAAAACGGAATCAGGTTCGTTAGTCCGAAAACTACATGATTAACGAACCTTATTTCGTTTTCGGACTTACGAACCTTCGGAACAAAGAACCTTATTTTGTTTTCGGATTAACGAACCTTCGGAACAACGAACCTTATTTCGTTTTCGGATTAACGAACCTTCGGAACATCGAACCTTATTTCGTTTTCGATTATCGAACCCTCGGAATAACGAACCTTCGGAATACCGCCACAAATGTTCGGATTAACGAACCCTTTTACGTTTTTGGATCAAACAACATCGTGGTATAGGCAATTTACGTGTTTCGGAATTACGAACCTTCGGAATAAAGAACCTTCGGAATTACGAACCTTCAGAATAAAGAACCTTCGGAATTGCGAAGTGTAACCGAATATTGTTGGCGTGTGTATCATTTCAGGTTTTTGCATCGGCTCGCGGTTCTGAACCGCGAGCTGTAACAGCGTGTAAACGCAGTGCAAGATAAACCAAAAGCCGATACTGCATCGGCGTTTGGTTCTGAATCAAAAGCCGCGATCACATGTAAACACGGTATAAGTTTATTCTGCGCGCAGAACCGGTCCATGCGGTTCCCGCATTGTTCTGACTACGTCCAGCAGATTGCGCGACTTGCTTTGCCTCGTCTATTTGGACGTTTGCCCCTCATTTCAAGGCAAACATATCAATAATATATTCCCGCATTTCAATGACTGTTTCAAACTTGTAATTTCTTTTTAATGGAATTAGGCCAATTTTCACAATCAAGCTTGTATATACATAATTATTAATGCTTAAAGGTCAACTTCAAAATTTCATAGAATATCATGAAATCAGAACTATTTGATAAGTATACACTTGTTAGTATTTGAAAAAAAACCCATGCTACTTTTATAACAAAATAAGTCTCAGCATAATCATTTCATTGAATTCGTGACTAAAATGATATTTTGGCATTCTTGGACGATAAAAATTAAGTATAAGACATAAGTTCAAACTATGATAAAATGCAAAAGAATAAGTGAGAAGATGACGTCATCAACCCTCTAACTGCATTCGAGGACATGCATAACTTTTTACCACAAATGCAAAACTGAGCTAATATTTTATTTCATTCCTCCTTCAATTTTTTTACTTCTGATTTTACTTTGTCTGCTTAAACCACACGCATTAACGATTCGCCCTAGGAAAGTTATTGATATTTGACTTACCTCCCATCATGCCCATGATCACGAATGCTATCAACAGAAGTGAGCCTTTCATGTTTGCTGAACACTAGATCTGTTAAAACAATATGAGAACAGTTTTTTGGTGTGCTACTTCAAAGTTGAATTCAAATGCAAATTATCAAATATACCGAATCTAATCTCAGTCATAGAAGCATTACGACTGGATGCGTTTTACCAGATGAAATTAGCAGCACACCTGGCATCGGGGAATGTTGAACGGTCACCTTGCGATAAGTCTGACTCTCATATTCCGATCGAGCCATCCTATTTATACAGTATAATCAATTAATCTTGTTTCGAGTGACTGTCTGATGAACTACTCTTATCGTATCATATTCATTATTCAAACTCTGGAAAAATAGATAGAACAAAAATATCATTGTGGTTCCGTGATAGGAAACTGGAAATGACTCTCCCTTATTAGCGTGAGAGAAATCATGAAAATAATGATCGGGAATTTTTACAACCACACTACGCATAGGCTTTCTTGAACGTAGAGAATCTATTGCCAAAAGCCCTTCATGACAAAGCAGTCTTGCAACTTTTCAAGGAGCTCCGAATCTAAGGACGACATGCAGTTCCCATTCCCCATGTTTCGACAATGACCTCCTAGCTGTTCTTTGTCATTTTGACATAGGCATTTTCAATACAGTTCCATGTTCTTGAATCCGTCCCCGTTGCAGTTGCTAAAACTCATTACTGAGAGGAGGCGTGGTTTGAGAAGAATATACAGTATATAAAATAATTTGATTGTGATATGATTTCATACAAAGCACGTGGTGATGTGAAAATGTGATTTACGTGATCTTGAAACATGTTAAACGTGATTTGCGTGACGTGTAAACGTGATCTAATCCCACATGAAAGATTTCGCCATCGTGAGTTTGCTCTGTAGGAGAATACACCAGTGTGTAAATGATGATCAGTAAATGCTGTAGCATTGTATTTCTTAATCGGAGAGGTATAGTAACAATCATTATAATGATAACAATAATAATAAAAACGTTTTACTTACCCAGGATAGCCACGTAAATTAGAAAAAAAATCGAAGCCATTTTACTTTTAAATACAAATGTCATCTAGGATAACTTTATTAATTGAATTGTGTTCCTTAAATATATGATTATGTTATTACAAAATAATGCTGAAGATAATGCTTTCATTGCCAATAAACTTTTTATTTTTCTCTCAATAAAAACTTTATTGGCAATGAAAGCATTATCTTAAGCATTATTTTTTACCTTACAGAAGCCAATACGTGAAACTTCAAGATACACACCCCCACACACACATATATATACAGTGCGTATCAAAAAAAGTTTACACTTTGAAAAAGCCCTGGAAATCAAAAAACAAACAACATGTGCATATTTTTTCACATATATTATTGGGTTTGGGTCTCATCTATCCAATGAAAGTAAAAGTTTTGACAGAATGTTACATTTGAGTGAGCACTGTCCATTTTTGTAAAGCTCGCAGAAATCTGTTTGAGCAGAAATGATCGTTTTCACGCTGTGTCAAGGGGAAAGGGCGAAATCAAACTTACCCTGCGAAACATTCTCTTACATTTCCCTTGCACTTTTACCCAGTTGAAATAAAACGGATACATTCATGCATTTTGTAACAATTTTGGCAACCAAATTGAAATTTCAACACATAGTAAGCACAACCTTTACCCTTTTTGTGCCAGCTGGATCTGAGGACATACATTTAACTGAATCTGAACAAAAGTTTATATCAGACATCTCCAGCATTTTTTCACTAAGTTTTAATCATCAAAGTGGGTTTACATTTTATTTTTCATTTAATACTTGTTTCTCCACACTTTTCCTGAGCTTGACAATGATTAACTAAATGAAAATTAAGCCCAAGACATTTCATGTAAATCACAGCTCAGTGTAAAGCAAATATCGTCACGATGGCCTCATGTGTGTGGGGGAGTGCGGTGGGGCACAATGCACTCTTCAAATTGTTTTGGGCAAGGAAACAAGTTTAAAAAGGTCAAAGATATCTTAAAATCAATTGTACTAGCTAAATTCCACATGTTCTTCATGATTAAGGTCTACTTTTCTTCGCATAACTATTTCAAAGTTCTGCGCAAATCATTTTTCACTAACTTTCAAAAACAATTTGTGCTCACTCAAGCGGAAATATTTTTCGACAGATATATCGTCATTTGCTTAAATGGATCTGTACCAATGTTAGAATGTGAAAAATCTTCAGGATCTTACAAATGTATAATTTTTACAGGAGTGTAAACTTTTTTTTATACGCACTGTATATATGTTATGTTTATCATATTATGTACAATTGTGAAACGGAAATCAATAAATCAATCAATGGATCCTTACGACATAACTGATATACATACACCGGATATCACTTTTTAACTAAAATGTTTATTATTGAAGTGTTTTTCAAATGATGAATATCATGGCAGCTACGTGTTTTGCCCAAAGTACATCGAACCTTTCTGCTCATGTGCTCATAGTACATTGCTATTATATTATGAATATATCAATGTAAAACATATAGCACGAAAAACTTCATTCTATTTCAATAAATAGTTGAAAAAATATATTTGATGATTTTACTTAATGTGTGCGACAACTAAGCTGTGTTTTTCACAAAGTTCATTGAGCCTTACTATTGAAGAATGTATATGAACGAAATATTTTGGTGACAGATTATCAATAATACTGATGATACTTTACTAAAATGAGAAGTAAAGTATAAAAATAAAGCTGCAGTTATTTAGTTTTTACGCAACAGTTCTATGCAAAACATGGCTCCGACGATGTTACATATACGACCTTGAAAATGCCACAACATGAATGAATTACATTGCAATATTCTTCACCACTATATTGTAAAACATGGTTCAATATAAACCCCAACTTTGGAAATGCAAGAAAATTGTTTATCAAATTATATTAATCTCTTTTTCACAAACACATGGACAACGAAACAAACAGTTTTGTAAAAATGAATCAATATACATGTATATATAAGCAAAAGGAAATAAAGATTGAGAAACAGAAAGTGAGAGAGACAGATAGAGAGCAGGGGCGTAATAGGGGTCGGTGGCGGGGGGGGGGGCAAGAGTCATAAATTCCTTGTCATATTATGGTATGAACAGGATTTTTTAATGATTGTACCCCAAACATTAGGGCGAAGCTCAATGCATGATAAAACAGGCGGCACAACATGGCGCGCGCAGCAAAAAGGTGCTTGATATATTCCGAGCGAGCAAAGCGAGCGAGAAAAAAAATAACCCTTTCATGAGAATCTAACTTTAAAATTGATTTTGACACGGTATTCAGAAAGTTACATCTTCCTTTCCTTCCTTCCATCTTTTATTTTTTGTACTCGGTTGTATAATTTTCGGAGGCCAGTGCTTCTGTATGCGGATAGGGCCCGGAGCAATGGCGCACCAGGATTTTTAACCTCGGAGGAGGCAAAAGAACACTTTTTTTTGGGGGGGGGGGGGAACAAATAAGTATTTGAATATTTCTCAAAATCGAGCGAGGAGCGTGAGTTTTTTTTTAATGTAGACCCTACTGACTAGAAAAGGGAACTGTCAAGGACTAGCTGTTTGCATTGGGTCATAAAGATAATATTTCACCAAAAAAAATAATGCGAACGCAAAGCGCGACCTGAAAGGTGTTGGTATCCTGAGATGATAACTGGACATTCTAAGCACATTTTGTAATTATGAACTGGATGGCTATCTAATTAAACAATTGATGCTAGCGCGTAGCGCACGCTGAAAATTCAATGAAAATTAAGAATACGCAGGATGAGTATCTCGCTAAAACGAATAATGAACTCATGTGAATAGATAATTTACTTATCTCAGTCAACAATCGGAGCGCGTAGCGCGAGCGACATTTTGAATTTTGTATAATGACCTTAAATATTTAAGTTAGTGACAAATATTGTTGGGATCTAACAGTGAATGGATGAGAAAATTTTAAAAAGTTATAGAACGAAAAAGCTGTTTTGGAGCATTTTACAGCTTTGGTAGGATGCTTATGACAACATTTTTGTTTATTTTTTCAAAATTTCGCGGGTGGGGCCAACTAACTGGAGCAACTCCCCCATGCCTCCTCTCTTGGCGCCGTCACTGCTCTGGGGCGGAGCCCCCACAACCTTGTGATAGTTTTAAACATTGCAGACGGCCACTACTTTATCAAATCGCGGGTACATACACAACACATATTAACGTCAACGCAGTTGCGGGTAATAAACGAAATAAAATTTGTATGAGTCACCATCGAGCGAAGCGAGCCAGAGCCCTTTAAAATGATTTTGAAATAAAATTCTACTTATGTGATAGTAGCTTTAGAAATTTAGCCAAAGTAAACATTAAAAGGCTTTTACGGGGGCCAGGCTGTCTGCAGGCACCAGCAGTGCGCATTTTGTAATGACGTAACAATCTACAGACTGCATGAACATGTTTTGCTTCGAAATTCATAAATTCCATATGAAAAAAAAAATTATGTGTCATATAAGACAAATAATGATTTTTTTCGTGCATTGGACAGAATACATCATTCGGTGAAAGATGAAATAAAGATCCATTCAACGAGGCGTACACCTCATGAAGTATTTTGTCCATTGCACGCATAAACATTCATTATTTGCATATTATACATGTACAATTCATACAAGGATTCTTGTAATTTGATTGGTGAAAGCCATTCAATATATGATCCATTTTGTGCTGCATGCAAATTTCATTTTCCATTTTTATTTTTCCATCGCACGGTTGAGCTTTCTCCTTCAGTGTGTGTAAGCAGATTTTGTATATCTGTGTGTTTTTGCGCGCATCGAAATAAGCGCATCAACATGGCTGACTGTGCGCACTCATATTCATGAATCAAAGTGCGTCACAAAAGAACAAAATAACTGTTTTCATGCGCGGGGAAAATAATCATATTTTCAGAGAAAATGAATTGTCGGACAAAGGCAAAATAGTTGTTAATTCCATCTGATTTCGTTGTTTTTTCTTCTCTATTGTCAAGTAACAAAATCTAGAAAATTCGTTATATAAACCAAGTGATGCATATCTTCATTCGTCCATTATGCGACCTATCCACTCTCGTTGAAGCTGTGTTCACCCCCATTGCACTCAGCCTAAAGAATTCGTGCAGTGGATTGAACAGAGCCTCAACTCACGTGAGGATAGATCGCCTAATGAACTCATGTGCATGCATTATTTGTATATTATATATAAACAATTATAGAATACGAAGATATTTCATTTTGTTCGGTCCCCTGATGAAATTAAACTTTGTGTAGAATCTGTAAATTTATCAAATAAAAACACATTTTTTCCATCCTTCCCACCACAATTGTTTTGGGGCACCTGCATTGAAATTTATCTAGTAATGAATTGTAATAGTGACATGCCCTTTTTTTTTGGGGGGGGGGGTTACCAAAACTAAAGATAGACTTTAAAGTGAGACTAACATTCCAGATGTGTAAGAGAAAAACAAAATACATATTGATGATGATGATGATTGCGATGATGACGATTGTGATTATGACAATGCTGATGATGATTGTGATGATGACGATGACCCTGCTATTAATGATGGTGATGATGATTGTAAATTACTGTAATGATGACGATAATGAATTGTGATAATGACGATGATGATGGTGATGTCGGCGAGGGTGGCGATTTTGCAGTTGACAATGGTTGTGCAGCTTTCACCGACGACGATGCCGATGATCGTCCTAGTAAACTTCTCACCCTATCTTAACAAATCAAGTAAATTGCCCTTCCTATGAATTATTCATATCCTCATCGTTTTCCTAATAGAAATATGCCTGTTTGCTAATGCAGTGTTTGATAAAGCATTAACAGCACGCTAGCATTTTGTGGTATCAATGATTATGAGCTAATCATTATTGTGTTAATAAGTTCAGTGTGATCAATTATTTATGTTTTGATTGTAAGCAGGTGATAATATCCAGATACGGCTCATTTTAGCAGTAATGGAGACATGTAATTGTATTTTTACAGTGCCGGCCTCGGGAAACGTCACGGTGCGCCCTAGGGTGAACGCGGGAGCCCATAGCGGGCAATTGAGGGGAGTGGACGAGGGCATATGCCCGCGGTTGATACCCTAGGGTATATAGATGTATAGGGTGTTTTCCCTAGGTTCTTCACCCGTGCATTCTTGATCGAAGAAAGAGCAAGCGATTGACACATTCGTTCAAAACTATACATGTATGTGATTTTAATCCCATATCAAGTATACATGTAGGTTTTCAAGACCGTTTTTTCTTCTCAACTTTCAAAATGTCTCATACAGTTTTAAAAACTTTGGTGTGATAACTGTGATTTCATTTTTTTTCACCAAATCAATTCTTGTTATCGAATACACACTGACATCCGCGTAAAGGACCCTTTTCCTATTAATGTTATTTCTCCCGTGGTCGTCCCTTATTTCATTCTAAGACAACGTTGATCATGATGAGTTTCTAACATTTGTCGATGTTGGTGCTAACTGTCCGGAGGTCGTCTGCATGATCATGCTTTAATTATACCCTGATATCGTTCAGGCGCGGAACCGTGGGATGCAGATAAGGGATATGAGAAGAAGAAAGGGAAATTGAAAAAAAAAGGCAAAGAAGAAGGGATGAAGGGAAAAGAGAAGGAAAGAGATAGAGAAATATAAAAAGAGAGAGAAGGGGAAGGGAGAGAAGAAAGGAAGGGAAAAGGAGAGAAGGATAAAATAGAGGAAAGAAAAAAAAAAACAATAGGAGAAAGAAGGAAGGGGAGGATAAAGAAAAGAAAAAAATATGGAAAGGAGAAGGGATAATGAGGAAGGGGAAGATTTTTTAAGAGGCAGAAAGGAGAGAAAATAGAGGGGAGGAAAAAAGCGAAGGTGAGATAGAGAGAGAAGAGAGTGAAGGTGGATGGCAAAGCAAAGAAAGAAGGAGGAAGAGAATGGATAAGGAAGGGAAGTATTTAAAAAATTGAGAAAATAGATGGAAGGGAAAAAATGGTTAGAGAGAGAGAAAAAGTGAAGGGGAGGACAAAGAAAATAAACTTGGGAAAAGAGTAAAAAAATAGATGGATAAGGTAGGGGAAATTGAAAAGGAAGGGGAAGGGAGAGAAAGATAAGATAGAGGGGAAAAGGGAGAGAGAGAGAGGAAAGGAAAAAACAAAGAAAAGAAAGAAGGGAAAGGAGAGAAAAAGAGAAGAGATATTATCATTCTCATCAAAATGCTTGAACCCCTCTTGAATTTTCCTCATCTTCTTCCCCTTCCTTTCTTTCCCTCTATTTATCTTAACCACTAGCTCTCATCTCTTCCCGATCTTTATATCAGTAGACGTCACTTTATATGCACCCTCGTCATCTGATTTTCTTTTTTATTTCTAGTTTGGTTTTTCTCTCAATCCCTCTCTCAAACTATTTTCTCTCTCTTTCAAACATGAAATGTAATGCCATGCATAGCATAGACTTGTGAAAGTATATTTTATATATATCCTTAGAATACACGAAACAGTTGTTTCATAATTATATATACAGGTATATACACAGTGTAGCCGATAGTGATGCATTATTTAGTTATAAATTTTATTTTTCTCAGTTAGGCACACGCATGGTGATTGACAGGGGTTATTTCGACTTGAGGTGTTAATTAAATTAATTAAAATTACAATTTGGTATACATCCGTGTTATCCCCCCCCCCCCGAAAGACCATGAAGACTCACCCAAAATGGTCTAGTTTATTTACAACGAAATTGGAGTAATTGATACCGTATGGACAATTTATGAAAAAACAGTTAGACCTAATGAATATTATACCAAGAAAAGTAAATGATCCTTATTGCCATCCCCACTCCCTCCCTCTTTATGTGCTGTTATGAAAATAGCTTCGGAAACATTAGCATTTAAAAGGATGAACTGGCGGCGCTGAATACAGCTTGATAATTTCGTCAATTGCTATTCTCATCAAAATGCTGGAACCCTCTTCAATTTTGTTCATAGTTTTCCCTCCCTCCTGTCCCTTTCTTCACTACTCTCATCTCTTCCAGATCTTTGTCATTATCCGTCATTTTATATGTGCGCGCGCCTCTCGTCATCAACTTTTCTCTTAATCTATCGTTTACTTTCTCTCTCAATCTATTTTTTCTATATGTTTTCCATTCGTCCCTTTCCATTCTTGATCTTCCCTCTCTTCCTCCTTTTAACCTTTCTTTTCTTCCCCTTTCCTTTTTCCTTCTTCTACTTATCTTTCCCTCGTTTCAATCTTTACTTTCTCTTTCCCTTCCTATCCTTCATTTCTCCCGTTCCTATTTTCTCTCTCATTTATCCTCCTCCGTTGTTCATCCCTCTTCATTTCCTTTCTTCCCTTTCTTTTCTTGTCTTGATCCCTACCTATCTTTTCCTTCTCCATTTTTATATTCCCTTTTTTTCTTTTTGAAGATTTCAAAAGGAGGGGTTTTAGAGACCCGATTTGAAGGGTAATGGAAAGAATATCCTTATTTATCGTTGTTCACCCATCAACAAATTAATGACCACCTCCATTTCTGAGAACATTCTGCCATGATGTGGAGGCGGATGTGATCAAAGGAGATGGGTGGGTGAACGAGGAGCAAGACTATCCCGGACTGTTAACAATAAAAAAAGAACAAAACAAAAAAAAGTCGATGAGCATGATGAGTACAGCCAGTTTTGCAGGTGTTCGCTTTGTGGTACGTCTACTTTGTAAGATCTTGGTCAATTATATTAATTTCAACCTTCCATTCCCTTACTAGGTTTTATATTACTGTTTTTTATCAAAGAACTGATGATCTCAATTGATTGCACGTTTTCACATAAAGTGAATTCGCAAATGCCCATAACGCTCATTTTTCTGTTTTATCTTCAGTTTGTCACATTTAGTGTTTCCTTAATTGATATAAAATGTAATCAACTAGTCATTGCTAGTGGTGTGTGGACTTCTGTTAATAACTTGTAAATTTTGATTTACAAAAAAAAAATCAAGGCTTCTCAATTGTTTTTATTTGTTAATAATTATGCCTTTCTTCTTTCCACCCTGTGTCCCCCGTTAAAACTTAACAAAGACTGTTTTGAAAATCTAGAAAGATTTTACACTAATCATTCAGGAGATGAGATTGTAGGTGTATAGTTAACACTGATTGGAGGGGGTGGGTACGTATGGAGAAATGACTTATCTAAAAAGATAAAGAATGGATCATTCTTCACTCAATTACATTAAATCACAACTATTTCATACAAGAAACCTTTTCTTCATTTTTTTACAGAAACAAAGAAAGAAGAGAAATAAGAAAGGCGGAAGGGAAAGAAAGAATAAGGAAAAATCATCAAAAGTGAAAAAAGATACTAGAATGGCGGAAAGAATGAGAAAAGAAAATATCTATATATTTAAATTTCAAAATGGAATCTACAACATTTTCCGATCACGCTAGTTTTGACAATTATAATGGTCTATCACAAGAAAACGAAGTACATGTAAACCTAATGCTAGTGTGCCCTAGGGCAAGTTCGGGCGCAGTCAATTTGGGACGTGGGCGATTGAGGGTGCGGGCAGACACACTCGTCCCTCCCCTCGAATACCTTCGGGTAGACACAAAAGTGCTCTAGGGTGTTTGCTCTACAGGCAGTCTTCTGCGTTTGCGAAACTCGTCCAGTCAGTAGGCAGGTCCCCAAAAAGTGGCTTCTTTCATCCAAGTGATATTCATGACTTGTGAGATTTTGCATACTTAATGAGCTTGATGCGGACCAAAACACCTCTTTTCATTCGGTCATAGCTGCTCTAATTGTGCATAGAATTTCATGATTTTGGTATCATTGTAAAGAAGAAGAAGAATCATTCTTTCAGGTAATGTATTCGATTTTTTTTCAAAAATTTTGTAATATAGATTAAAATTTTGATCTAAAATATGCTACAAAATAATTATTTTCACCTGAGAAAAGCAGCTATTTTTACACTTTATTTTTGTTTGAGCCCAAATGATTTTTAGATCATGATAAATCTGAATATGTATGCTTTAAAATGGTATAGGTTTCAAAATAAGAATTGCTTTAATCGGGTCAAAATCACACTTTTCATTGTCCAAGTACATAAAGCACCTTGAAAACAAGAATACTGCACTCTGATTGGTCAAAGAGACCACACACTAGCACATTCCAACGGTTCCAGTGCCATGGTTCATGGGAAGGTCACACTTCACATGTGGTAATCTCAAACTACCCGCGCCTGTTGTTCTCCCGGGGTTGTTCTGAGAACCTTATCCAGCCAATCAGAACTTTGGATTTCATATACAAAATTTCAGAATTCTCGTCTTGTACCTTGGTGGGAAAAGTGTGATCTTGACCCAATTAAAAGGTGCCGCATATCAAGAGTGGCATTGTGAGAAAGTACAGAAGTTCAGCTTTATGGTGATGTATATTTCATTGAGGCTCAAAATAAAAGTTTTGCACAATTTGCAAAAGAAAACAGTGGAAGAAAATTCAGTTTTGAGGCACAGTTTCAGGCCAGAAATTTACTTATTTATCAAAATATTGAATACAAAATAAATGACCAATATGAAAGAGTAACTTCTACTCTATCTGATGGTGCAATGATATTTCATTTAACTAGAGGTTAAAACAGGTAAATTCTTATAGAAAGAAAATCTCACGAATCACGAGATGCTGCAAGGAGGAGGATTCAGTCACGAGATGATTTGGATGAATCTGGCCTTTTTGCTCATTAGCATAGGGACCTGCGGTCTGACTGCGTCAGAAAAGAATCGAATCGAATCATTCGTTCTTACAGAGATACATCCACAAAAATAAACGAATATAATACACATATACCAAAATAAGAGGAAAATTGAAGCTTTCGTTTGATATGCTTTAATGTTATACACCTCGAAATGTCACCAAATATACATTTACAAACTATAACTGTCACCAGAAATGTAGCTTAAATGTATAAATAATGTAGAGATAATTTACCACCCTTTCAGAAATGAATGTGTGAATGCAGACCGAAGAGGAAAAGTAAATTTATTTATACCAGCAGGCGAAAATGGCTGCACAGTATTTGCCATAACACATTTTTTTAGGTAGCATTTATATATCACATTTGATTACCTAGGGTTATGCCAATACACAATATTCATAGACATGAAGAAATTATTCCATATAATCCAATTTCATAAATTTATCTCCGACAGCTATGTTTACAATAGAAAGAGGCAGTCGATCAGTAAAAGGAACATGAGTAATCACGACAAAATATCCAACATTTATAGTAAAACTCTCTCCCAGATTCTGTGTCCCAAGTCATGAAAGTGATTCAACTATCAATCAAATAAAAATGAAATAGACATTTAGTTCTTTTGGAACGCATCAATGATTAAGGTAAGTAAGGTACAGTGTAAGTGTCTGATAGAGAGTTTCAAAATGGTTGTTTGTGCACATGTAAGTGACCTGTCAGTCTCCAAAAATACTTTGTTCTACTCCTGTTTATTAGCCCCATGCAGGTTTCATAGATTCACTACACATTTCCAAAGATATGTTATTATGTAGTAACATTATTGATGCTCTTTTGGAATATTTTTATGTCATGGGGATTTTGTAAAACAGAGTCCAGGAAAGAGGTATCACTGATTCCTAACGGGCAATTTGTTAGATAAAACAATCTTTGGATGATATAATATCTGGAGGAACATGGACACGAAATCCTAATTGTTATACAATTTGTTACCATGAATCTGAGAAAAACTATCACCATCGTTGTTTATTTTATTTATTTCGCATGATTACAAATTTGTCCGGTGTTTGGCTTGTGGGATTGCAGATCTTTTGGATTTTTGCTTCCACTCATTCATTGCTCAGTATATCAAAGTGCTAAAATGATCGCAAATTACCTATATTTAATAAAATCAAAATCTCGAACAGCAGTCGTGCGTTTTTGTCATTTGATAAGCAAATTCATTAACACAGCCAATTTGCCAATATTATTCTAACCTTGTTTTTAATATGTTAACACTTTTTTGTGTTTAACGTTATCATCATATATTGAAATCATATATAATATATAATTGTATATTGAAACAACAATAACAATCAAATAGCCATGTTTTATTAAAAACTAAGAATAATGAGACGAATAGGGTAGTATTGATTACTCATGACTTTTAGCGTATTTTATTTTTTTAGATTGTTCTTTGGGCCTGATGTTCCCATTATAAAAAAACAAACCATAATTTAATCAAAGAACAAGGTTTTACATCAAACTAATCAAACATGAATTAACACTGTTCTTAAATCTGTCCTTGTTGGGAGCTAATAGGAATGTGTTGGAGGGGAGTGAATTCCACAGCCGAGCCGTCCTTGGAATATATGGATTGATGAAGAGAAGTATTTGACTTTGGGACTGTGACTCTGGAGGGGTGGGCAGATGTGGTAGTAGAGGAGCGGGGGGGGGGGGGCGAAATTATTTTTCCCACCGCATTTGTGGAAACCAATATGAATATTCATGACTTTCGTCTTCGGAATAAAAAACAATTGTGGTCGTTCGCGTTGCCATGAATGAATCAGCACTTTCAAATTGGCGGTAGGCCTACCCTTATATTAGCCTTAGAGGCTTCGGTCTATATGTAGATCCAATTTTAAAACACTTATCAACTTTCAGATAATGACAGGAAAAAATGCTTAGCCTAGGCTAGCGCATATAACTTTATCTCAAATCTGGCCACGTGACAATGCCAGCGGCTGACTAGTGCCATGGTTATTTCAGAATGTTTAATTCCGAACTTTGCGTTTACTTGTAAACCTTAGACCAATGAGCTTGGTAGCCTTGGTTTAATAGGTCCAGTCCGTACATAGAACTAGATCTAGATGCTAGTAACACAATTGCCGATTTGGAGCATGGGAAATTAAAAACGTAATAATTGGTAAAAAAAGAAATGCAGATCGATGTATTATATTTTGTTGATCAAGACGGGGGTCAAGATCACGAGTTTACTCCGTGATTGCAATGTAATACAGAGCCGTGCGTTAAACATTGATCTAGACAGTTTACGTGCATGTTCTGCTCACTGTGCCTGACGTTTGAATACGTTCCATGCTGATACAGCGTAGATCAGAGTCTATCAAAGTCTAGAGACTAGACTAGATCTAAGAAAAAAATATTTAAATCTAGGACTAGTTCTGTATACGGACTATAGACCTGTTAAAGGCTACTATAAGATAATTGTGTAACCTAATTAAATGTAAAGTTCGGAATTGACCAGTTGGAAGTTAACCATGGTATTATTCGGCATTAGACAGGTCCAGATTTGAGATAAGGTTAATGCGCTAGCCTAAGTTAGCCCTAGTCTAGCATTTTGTCTTGTAATTAATGGCAATTCGATTAGTGTTTAAGAATTGTATCTAAATATAAGGCCTATGTAACTAATGCCAGCCTGACACTTGCACGATTTTGTGTCACGCATTGGCACGACTCAAGTCGTGCCAGTGCGCAAACTAGTCGTGAACTGGCGTGAAGTATGCGTAAACACGTCGTGACATGTCGTGACTGCGTGCCATGTCGGGACGAGAATTTTGAAATGTTCAAAATTTTGGTCACGACAAAATTTAGCCACCGGGTCGTGAACTATGCGCAAACTGTTCGTGAACTCGTCGGGACGATGCGGGAGGATGCGTGCCAGTGCGTGGCAGTGCGCGTCATGCCACGACTGTCACGAATGGTTCACGAACAGCTCACGTCGTGTTCACGAATAGTTCAGCACAACAACGTCCGAATTGCGCAAACTCGTCTAGCCAATGTGGGAAGTGCGTAAACTAGTCGTAAAACAGTGCGGGAGCCTCCCAGTTCGTGCCCCAAAATGGCACGACTTGCCACGACAAAATCGTGGCCAAAAGTTGTGCAAGTGTCAGCCTGGCTTAATGCAAGGGTATAATTTGAGAGTGCTGGTTCATTTGTGGCAACGTGAGCGCTAACGTTAACGACGACCACTGACAATAAATGTTCACGCACATGCGTACTCTTGTTCCTAAGACGCAAGTCATGACTAGTCATATTGGAATATTCGTATTGGCTTCCACAACAAAGGTGGGGGAAAAACATAACTCCGCGAGCGGCGGGGGGGGGGGGTATATCTAAATGCCAAAGTCAGAACGTAATGTAATGTGTCTGTCAGTTTTCTTTTCATTTCAAGTTTCGGAGTGGATTGTACGCATGTCCTGATCGTTGCAATTGTCGTCGATACAACAAGCTGAGTAGTTAACATACTCTTTTCCGTCAACAATCTGAACAGTGTCTAATTCACAATCATCTCTGCTCTGCTTGCAACGCCGTTCGATGTTAACGGACTCGACCTTCATAGTGTCGTGGTTAATGTAGCTGAGAAGTCTAACCTATAGAAGATAACGAGGCAGAATGTGTGAGAAATTCATGCTGATCACTCCAATTCATATACTGTACATGTAAATTGCTTGAATCAATTCAATTATACAAGATAACACGTAAAGTTATTTTAGTGAAAAGTTTTTTAATTGATTCATCAAGGAACAATAAGATCAAGATAACACCGATATTGATGAAAAGCATAGGGAATTTCCGCTCAGCGACGGATAAGAAAATTAAGGGCCTATCCACAACAAGCTTTTGCTTTACTTTAGGTCCATCCACTTAGAATCTGCATTCATATTGTAATTATGCATACTATTTCGGAATGAGGTGTATGTTTTTCTTTGTATTTTGATTGATTTGTGGAATATAAATGAAATGAAAAATTAAAGAAAATTCGAGAAGAATGTATTTTTTTTTGTTGAATAAAAACAGCAGTTAAGCGTTTGATTCTGAACAAAATGATACATGTGCAATTTTTCATCAGCTCCTGAACAAGGACAAAACTACCGTCCGGTTACCATTTTTCGAAAACATTTTTAAGTTGTTATTTGTCATTTGACGGGCATTATTTTGACAAAACATTTACATGTACTCTGTTCTTGAATCCTCCGTATATATAGTCGAACGAAAAGTCCCTACTATTAACAACGGGACAGAAGTATGGGGGATGGTGGGTCGGAGCTTGATTACTCTGTTGTGCCAAAATCGCTTCTTTGTTGTGGTTTGTTTATACACGGTAAACAGTCAAAGAAAACTTGCAATGATGCTATGTTAATTTTGCTTGTTTTATGATTTTTCAAATTTATTATGAAAATTACAAAATAACAAAAGCTGAAAAGGTAAATATGCAGTACGTATCAAAAAAGGGAAAGATTTGAACAGTCTATAAAATTTTTGTTTCAAATTATGATGCCTATATTTTGGTGTTAATAAGTGCTCTGAAGTCTTATCTTTCAAATGCCATTTAAAACATTTAGTTTCGTTCATGCTTGAGCGAACACGGAATGTTTTTGTCTTGGGCTATAAAGGAGGCTTTGTGCTAAATTGGCATAGAATGAAAAACATGATGATCGGATTTATTGCTAATCAGTAGATTTCCCCTTCACCTTCTTATAATGTTTGCCATAATTTTCAAATTATGTGGTCAAAAATCATTTTCAAATCTATTTATTTGCTTGAATTGTCCTGTTGTTGTTTCTTTTTAATATGTTCTCAATTTAGCTTTGAATATTCCTTCTTCAAGTAAATAAATTTTGTATTATTCGAAGTATAGGAGAGCGTGTATTTTTTTTTCCAAATCCTTTCATTTTGTGCTACAAAGGTAATGGTGCCTTTTGAAAAGTGCCATACAGATGGGCGGGACTCGGGGATGCTCCCCTCCCCCTAAATTAAAAATAATGACCAAGAAAACAAAGTTGAAAAGAAATAAAAGGAAAAATAGGAAGTAAATATGTTATTATTTTCTAAATATTATGTCAAAATCTGATAAAAAAATTTGATATTGTAATAAAAAAGTGGGAATATTTGCGAGCTCGCTTCACTCCCTTACAGAGATTTAATACATTTTACCTGATCTGCCATATCTAGCTCCTTCAAAAGTGACTCGATACACCATTGCTATTGAAACACATGAATCCCTTTCTGTTTGTCCTGTCAAGCATATAATTAAATCTGGTCAAGGAATCAATAACCTCTTGAAAATGGATTGCCTTTAAAGGTAGCATAACATAATTTGTCTCACATAATAAAAGGATTTGACACATTTTCCCAATTAATAATGCAAATCTTCTTGCTTGGGTTGACAAAAAGTCTTCTTTTTCTTACTTATGAAGGAAAATTCAAGGGTAAAAGAAGTCTAAATGAACAAAAAAATAATAATTCAAGTAAATTAATAGATTTGTAAATAAAATTTGACAGTATAATTAGAAAATTATTGCACAGATAATGAAAACGTTAAGAGGAAGTCTGCTCATTAGCAACAAGTCTGATCATTATATTACTCATATTCTGCCATTTTTCTAAAGGGGGAGGGGGCACATTTTCCCAAGGAAATATTTAGCAAGCCCCCCCCCATGATTGATTGATTGTTTGATTAGCATTTATTCCATTCATTTTAAAAAAACAACACAAACAAGGTACATTGAAAATTACATTACATGGACAAATTGTAGAATAATGATACATAATTGGAAAACATTTTGAAAAAGGAGTACATATGTATGAAGAAGCAGTTAAAAGGCAAAGCCCTATTAGTGCTGCGAACTTTACACGTTTTATTTGTCAAATAATCTCTCATAGTCCAGGATAGAAGAGGCATAACCTTGTTTTTTTATATATACAATATTTTTTGATGGTTTCTTGTCGATTCGAGGGTGCTGATTACGAATCTGAATGATGCCACTCGTGTAACCTTGAGCATTTTCCGCAAATTGGCAAAATCCAATATGGCCGCCAAAATATGCAAATTACCCATGAAAATCATGAAATTATCCGCTCATTGGCTGTGAAATGCATGAAATTGTTTAGCAGGAGTGAAATACAATCTTAAGAAATAATTTTTGATAAAATATTTATTTTCCCGATATTCAAAAATGGCCGCCATAGGCCATTGTATACACTATCATGTACAATATGAATAGGGAAAAATAATTTTCACAAAAATGAGCACTAAAATGCAAAAAATCACGATGTATGAACGAAGTAATATATGTAAATCACCATTACTAACGAGATACATAATTTGTAATGTCATATATGGGAAAATTGCAGTATTTTGATATCTAAAATAGCCGCCACTGGCCCAAACAGTATTGCGTACAATTGCAATGGGAGCCAAAACATTTTCAAGTGTGATCACTAAAATGCTTATTATGAAGATTAAACAACTGGAATACTGACTATAAACATAATTATTAACGAAATATATTATCAATATGCTATGTATGTGGTAAATGTTGTATTTTGATATTCAAAATGACTGCCAAATGCCCTAAAAGTATTATACACAATGAGAAATATGAGAAAAGAAATCACAAGATTGAGCGCTACAATGCATATATATGTGATAAATTAACTTGATACTGTCTAAAAACGTATTTTCTAACGAAATATATCATTCAGGTTTCAAGTTTGTATTAAATACTGTATTTCGACTTTCAAAATGGCTGCCATCGACATTAACCGTATTATGTACAATGCAAAGTGGGAAACCAATATTGAGAGGAGTGAGCACCATAAATGCACGTAATAGTGATATATGAGTAAAATATTGTCTGAAAGTATCATTTCTATTAAGATATATCATTTATTCTGCCAGTTAGATGATAAATACGATTATTTTAAAGTCAAAATGGCCGCTACAGTCCCTTACGGTATTATACACAATATGAATGGGAACAAATCATTTGAACAGAATGTGGCTTTGCTTGGTCAAATGGTGATGTATGAATGGAATATTGTCTGAAAACATGATTTATAACAAAATATATAATATCTTATGTAATTTAGGTGATAAATACTGTATTTCAAAATTCTAAATGGCTGTCATATGCCCTTTTTGTGAACATCATTTGTCTCCACCCAAATTGTATATATACGATAAGTGCCTTTGGTGGCCAAAAATGCAGCATTTTATCACCTTAATTACACAACATTATGATATATCTTGTTAGAAACCATGGTTTTAGACAAAAATTCACCTTTACATCACAATTCACGATTATATGCAGTATTTAGAGTCAAGCAAAGCCAAATTCTGTCAAAATCATATGTCCCATGTTACAATGTACACAATACTTTTAGGACCTATGGCAGCCATTTTGGATTTAGTACAGCATTTATTACCTCCACCATGTCCACGACCCATATGTGATGTTTTCAGTTAAAAATAATGTTTAAGACAATACCTTTACCCGTACATCACAGCTATATGCATTTTATGATTCTCACTCTTGTGAATATTAGTTTCCCTGTTCGCATGTTACATAATTTATTTAGGGCTTGTAGAGGTTATTTTGAATGTCAAAATACAGTATTTATCACCTATATGGAAGAACAAATGCGATGATTTAAAAAAAAATGTTTTCAAATAACGTTTTACTCATACAACAGGATTATATGGATGTCATAGTCACGTCAAGCAAATCCAAATTCTTACAAAATTATACGTCCCAATTCACATTGTGGATAATACTGTTAGGGCCTATAGGGGCCATTTTCAATTTCATAATACAGTATTTATCTCATGCATGAAAAAATAAATGATATGTCTTCCTATAAAACATGTTGTTAGACAATATTTTATTCATAGATCACAATTACATGCATTTTATATTTCTTACTCGTGTGAAAATTAGTTTCTCTATTCGCATTGTACATAGGGGCTATGGCGGCCATTTTGAATTTCAACATACAGCATTTACCACATAAATGGCATATTTACAAATATGTTTTTAGTCAGTATTCCACTCGTTTATCTTAATAATCTGAATTTTAATGCTCAATCATGTCATTTTTTGGCCCCGGCCATTGCAATTGTACATAATACTCTTTGGGCCAGTGGCGGTTATTTTAGATATCAAAATACAGCAATGTTCCAATATTAGACATAATAAATAATATATCTCATTAGTAATGATGATTTGCATATATTACTTCGTTCATACATCGCGATTTTTGCAGTGGTGTGCTCATTTTGTGAAAACTAGTTTTCCCTATTCATATTGTACATGATAGTGTATACAATGGCCTATGGCGGCCACTTTGAATATCGGGAAAATAAATATTTTGTCAAAAATTATGTTTTAAGATTGTATTTCACTCCTGCTACACAATTTCATGCATTTCACAGCCATTTTGGCGGCCATATTGGATTTTGCCAATTTGCGGAAAATGCTCAAGGTTACACGAGTGGCATCATTCAGATTCGGAATCAGCACCCTCGAATTGACAAGAAACCATAAAAAAAAATTGTATATATAAAAAAACAAGGTTTGGTCAATTTTCTATGGGGCTTATCCTGGACTATCATTCTCCATACGTGCCCCCGAACAATTTCTTAATAGGTTCGCCAATGTCTTAACCGTACAAATAATAAACTTACGTAGCACTTTGTGACGCCTTGGTCACACTCTACAGGAGACATTTCATCGTGTAAATTTTCCAGGCAGTATGTTTCACCCCTGTCCCCATTGTTCTCACATGAATAACATTGGAGAGCTAGGGAGAAATCTTCAAAATAGATAATAAAACAAGGAACATGAATATGAAAGAATCGGTTTGCCCTCAAAACGAATAAATAAATAACAATAAATGACTGGTAAACCATTATCATACACAGCATCCTATTGCTTTTATGTTTTATCATAAACCATCTAAATCTAAGTTCATGTTAGGTTTGTCATATCGTATAATGTCCCTCATTTCAAGGCAAACATAATTATCAATAATGTTTTCCCGTATTTTAATACTGTTTGTAACCTCTTCATACATTTAGGCCCAACTTTTACAATCAATCTTGTATATACATATTAATGCTTCAAGGTGAACTTCAAAATTTCATAGAAGTAATTATTATGAAATCAGAATTATTTGATAAGTATACACTTTTTATTATTTGTAAAAAAACATGCCATCCTCATAACAGAATATGTCTCAACATAATTATCTGATTGAATTAGTGACTAAAATCACATTTTGGCATTCTTGGACGATAGAAATTATAAGTACAATACATAAGTTCAAACTATAATAAAATGTATAAGAATAAGTGAGAAGATGACATCATCAACCCACTAATTGCATACGAGGACATGCATGTTAACTTAAAAAAAAGAGCTAATATTTTTTTCTTCCTCCTTCATTTTTTTTTTACTTCTGATTTTACTCTGTCTGCTTAAACCACATGTCTTAACTATTCGCCCAAGGAAAGTTATTAATGAATATTTGACTTACCTCCCATACATGTAATGCCCATGATCACGAATGCTATCAACAGAAGTGAGCCTTTCATGTTTGCTGAACAGCTAGATCTGTTAAAACAATATGAGAACATTTTTTGTTGTGCTACTAAAAGTTGAATTCAAATACAAATCATCAAATATACCGAATATAATCTTAGTCATAGAAGCTTTACGACTGGATGCGTTTTACAAGATGAAATTAGCAGCACACCTGGTATCGGGGAATGTTGAACGGTCACCTTGCGATAAGTCTGACTCTCATATTCCGATCGAACTATCCTATTTATACAGTATAATCAATTAATCTTGTTTCGAGTGACTGTCTGATGAACTACTCTTATCGAATCACATTTATTATTCAAACTTTGGAAAAATAGACAAAAAAATATCATTATGGTTCAGTGATAGGAAACTGGGAATAACTCTCCCTTATTAGCGTGATCAGGAAGATCATGGCAATAACAGTCGGGAATTTTTACAACGACACTACGCATGCGCTTTCTTGAACGAGAAAATCTATTGCAACTTTTTTTAGCAGCTCCGAATTTAGGGACGACCTGTTCTTTGTCATTTTGACAGGCATTTTCAAACATTACTCTGTTCTTGAATCCATTCCCGTTGCAGTTGCAAAAACACATTCCTGAGAGGAGTATAGAATATACAGTACATAATATAAATTTGATTGTGATATGATTTGATACAAAGCACGTGGTGATGTGTAAATGTGATTTACGTAATCTGTAAACGTGATTTGCGTGACGTGTAAACGTGATCAAATCCCACATGAAAGATGTCGCCAAAGTGTGTTCATGATGAGCAGTAATTGTTTTAGCATTGTATTTCGTAATCGGAGAGGTATCATGTAGAGGTCTCGAAGTATCTCCAGGATATTCAGGTCCTTCCCATTGTACTCCTGTGTATGATATATCACGTGATACGCGCCTTGCCCATGTTGCCATCGATTTTAATTTCGAAGCCATATGGATCCTTACGACATAATTATAACTGATATACATACACCGGATATAACTTTTTAACTAAAATGATAATTACTGAAGTGTTTTGAAAATGATGAATACCATGGCAGCTCCGTGTTTTGCCCAAAGTACATCGAACCTTTCTGCTCATGTGCTCATAGTACATTGTCATTATCTCATGAGTATTTCAATGTAAAACATATAGCACGAAAAACTTAATTATAGTTTCTTATATAAATAGAATTGTAAGATGTAAGAGCAATTACATTTATTTAGTTATTTTTTCTTTAAGGATATTCATAGCATACAATGATTAAGAATATTCCAGAATGTCTCAGTAAAGCCTTGTTAGGCATGTTCATTAATGGGCTGAGTAATATTTGTTATTTCTGAATAGAGATTGCTACACAATAGATTCTTAGTGGTAGTGGAAAACAACAGGATTAGCTATGTTGTTTACATTGTGCCACTGAGGTCATTCAAAAGTCTTCCAGAAGTGGACTATTCTAGAAAGGATAATGTTCTTTTTGAAGACAATACTTGAAGCTTCCAGAATAGTGTAAATTTACATAATCATATATAATCAGAACTCAGAGTTTCACACCAGACTTTATGTCGGAGTGTAGTTTATCTCCAACTGGAATACAACATTTATCTTCTGTGGAATTATTTGCACGCCATCAATAAACTGTTTGCAGTTACTTTGTGAGAGGAATTATCAGTTCTCATCGAGATCATCAACCTGTTTTAATGAACGCTTTTCAACCCATGGATTGCTGAAATTGATGTTAATCATCATCACCATCGTCTTCACAGACATTTAAACTCGTTACAGTGACTCTTATTATTCATCGTGTTTCAACATCAATTTCATCATCGACAGCATTACGGACAATAATTTAAGAAACCCTTGCCAGCCAACCTGGATATTATAATTTGGAATATTATCAGAACTGACACTTCAAGAGATGTAAGATCATTGATTTTTGTTATGTTTAATGATCTATTTCCTGTAATAAAAGAAAAGGAAATTAAATTTAAAACTAAATTTTCATTGTTATTTGTTGCAGTATCGTAACAATTTCAATAAATAGATGAAAAAATATATTTGATGATTTTACTCAAGTGTTTCGTGTGCGACAACTAGGCTATGTGTTTTTCACAAAGTTCATTGAGCCTTACTATTGTAGAATGAATAAGAACGAAATATTTAAGTGACAGATTATCAATAATACGAGTTAGTTTATTTCCTATCAACGATTAAAGTAAAACCAAACAACGATGATGACGGCACAAACCGAAGTCTTGCACAAAGTGTATCGAACTTGTTTTAGCTAAACATACTTAGAAAAGAAAGATTTTATGTAAAATCAACGATGGAAGGAAAAGGGTACAAACAAATCTGGTATCATTACCATGGTGATACTTCACTAAAATCAAAAGTAAAGTATAAAAATAAAGTTGAAGTTATTTACTTGTTACCATGCAACAGTTCTACGCAAAACATGGCTCCGACGACATTAGATATACGACCTTGAAAATGCCTCATCATGAATGAACTATATTGCAATATTCTTCACTACTATATTGTAAAACATGGTTCAATACAAACTCCAATTTTGGAAATGCAAGTATCAATCTCTTTGTAACAAACACATGGACAACGAAACAAGCAGTTTTGTAATAATAGAATAATGAATCAATGTATATATAGATAAGCAAAAGGAAATAAAGATTGAGAAACAGAGATGGAGAGAGACAGAGAGAGAGAGAGAGAGCAGGGCGTAACAGGGGTCGATGGCAGGGGGAGGGGGCATGAGCCATAAATTCCTGGTCATATGATGGTATGAACAAGATTTAAAAAAAATATTGTACCCTGAGCATTAGGCAAAAGCTTAATGGAAGTACAAAAAGAGGGGGCACAGCATGGCGCGCGCAGCAAAAAGGTGCTTAATATAAATCCCGAGCGAGCAAAGCGAGCGAGAAAAAAATAACCCTTTCATGAGAATCTAACTTTGTAATTGACTTTCACGCGGTATTCAGAAAGAAACGCCGATTCTGCATCGGCTTTTGGTTCTGAACCAAAAGCCGATCAAGTGTAAACACGGTACGGCTGACTATGCGCACTCAGATTCATGAATCAAAGTGCGTCACAAAAGAACAAAATGATTGTTTTCAAGCACGGGGAAAAATAATCATATTTTCAGAGAAAATGAATTGTCGGACAAAGGCAAAATAGGTCTTAATTCCATCTGATTTTGTTGTTTTTTCTTCTCTATTGTCAAGTAACAAAATCTAGAAAATTCGTTATATAAACTAAGTGATGCATGTCTTCATTCGTCCATTATGCGACCTATCCACTCTCGTTGAAGCTGTGTTCACCCCCATTGCACTCAGCCTATAACGGCTTCGTGCAATGGATTGAACAGAGCCTCAACTCGCGTGAGGATAGATCGCCTAATGAACTCATGTGCATGCAATATTTGTATATTATATATAAACAAGTATAGAATACGAAGATATTTCATTTTGTTCGGTCCCTTTATCAAATAAAAACATATTTTTCGTTTATATCCTTCCCACTGCATAGTTTGGGGCACCTGCATTGAAATTTATCTAGTAATGAATTGCAATAGTGACATGTCTTTTTTTTGAGGGGGGGGGGGGGGGTTACCAAAGCTAAAGACTTTAAAAGTGAGACTTAAATTCCAGATGTGTAAGAGAAAATCAAAATACATATTGATGATGACGATTATGATTGCGATGATGACGATTGTAATGATGGCAATGCTGATGATGGTTGTGATGATGACGATTGTGATGATGACAATGCTGATGATGATTGTGATGATGACGATTGTGAAGAAGACGATTCTGATGATGGTTGTGACGATGACGATGGTAATGATGACAATGCTAATGGTGATTGTGATAATGACGATTGTGATGATGACAATGCTGATGATGATTGCGATGATGACGATTGTGAAGAAGACGATGCTAATGATTATTGTGATGATGACGATGCTGATAATGACAATGCTGATGATGATTGTGATGATGACGATTGTAATGATGACAATGCTGATGATGATTGTGATGATGACGATGAATGTGATGACGATGCTGATGATGATTGTGATGATGACAATGCTGATGATTGTGATGATGACGATTGTGAAGAAGACAATGCTAATGATTATTGTGATGATGACGATGCTGATGATGATTGTGATGATGACGATTGTGATGATGACGATTGTAATGATGACAATGCTGATGATGATTGTGATGATGACGATTGTGATGATGACAATGCTGATGATGATTGTGATGATGACGATTGTAATGATGACAATGCTGATGATGATTGTGATGATGACGATGAATGTGATGACGATGCTGATGATGATTGTGATGATGACAATGCTGATGATTGTGATGATGACGATTGTGATGATGACAATGCTGATGATGATTGTGATGATGACGATTGTAGTGATGACAATGCTAATGATGATTGTGATGATGACGATGAATGTAATGACGATGCTGATGATGATTGTGATGATGACAATGCTGATGATTGTGATGATGACGATTGTGAAGAAGACAATGCTAATGATTATTGTGATGATGACGATGCTAATGGTGATTGTGATGATGACGATTGTAATGATGACAATGCTGATGATGATTGTGATGATGACAATGCTGATGATTGTGATGATGACGATTGTGATGATGACAATGCTGATGATTGTGATGATGACAATGCTGATGATGATTGTGATGATGACGATTGTAATGATGACAATGCTGATGATGATTGTGATGATGACGATTGTGATGATGACAATGCTGATGATGATTGTGATGATGACGATTGTGATGATGACAATGCTGATGATGATTGTGATGATGACGATTGTAATGATGACAATGCTGATGATGATTGTGATGATGACGATGAATGTGATGACGATGACGATGGAGATGACCGTGCTATTAATGATGGTGATGATGATTTTAAGTTACTGTAATGATGACGATAAGAAAATGTGATAATGACGATGATGATTGTGATGATGACGGCGAGGGTGACGATTGCGCATTTGACAATGGTTGTGCAGCTTTCAACGACGACGATGCCGATGATCGTCCTAGTAAACTTCTCACCCTATTTTAACAAATCGAGTAAATTGCCCTTCGTATGAATTATTCATATTCTCATCGTTTTTCTAATATAAATATGATTGTTTTGCTAATGCAGTGTTTGATAAAGCATTAGCAGCACGCTAGCATTTTGTGGTATCAATGATTATGAACTAATCATTGGTGTGTTAACAAGTTCAGTGTGATCAATTATTTATGTTTTGATTGTAAGCAGGTGATAATATCCAGATACGGCTCATTTTAGCAGTAATGAAGACATGTAATTGTATTTTTACAGTGCCGGCCTCGGGAAACGTCACGGTGCGCCCTATGGTGGACGCGGGAGCCCGTAGCGGGCAATTGAGGGGAGTAGACGAGGGCATATGCCCACCGTTGATACCCTAGGGTATATACATGTGTAGGGTGTTTTCCCTAGGTTCTTCACCCGTGCACTCTTGATCGAAGAAAGAGCAAGCGATTGACACATTCGTTCAAAACTATATGTGATTTTAATTTTAAAGGATATTTGCTGTTGCAGTGTTTTATAAAGCATTAGCAGCACGCTAGCATTTTGTGGTATCAATGATTATAAGCTAATAATTGGTTTGTTAATAAGTTTACTGTGATCAATTATTTATGTTTTGAGTGTAAGTAGGTGATAATATCCAGATACAGCTCATTTTAGCAGTAATGAAGACAATGTCATGTGATTGTATTTTTATGTATTGTCTAATAACTGTAATACCTAACGAAATAAACAAATTTATGAATATATGATATTGATCCTCGATGATATACTGACAATTAAGCCTGGTTTTACAGACTTTCTCATGAAATCAGTGTTTACTGCAACTACTGGCATTTCTGTTTAAATTCTGTGTTTTTATGATAAGAATTAATGAACAACATATAGCTAATACATTAGAGATGATAATTAATTTTCATTTTCTTGAGAGGGCCTCGACGGAAATACCACGGTAATGACGGTAAAGGATATGATCGTTTTTTTTCTTCACAATATACTTATGTTTTTAGTACATGCCACACTTGCATGTGCATGGGTGCAAGGTTCACATCGCTACAACATATCGTCATGACCTATAAAGGCCTAGGTTATGTGGAATGTTGTTTGCATAAAAGAAAATTCATTTTCACTTGAAAAAAGATAGATAGATTGTAAATGACATGTCTTTTGCAGTTCAGACAACTTATAAAATAGGGGGAAGAGAGAGAGAGAAAGAGTGAAAGAGAGAGAAATAGGGAGGGAGAGAGAGAGAGGGAGGGAGGGAGAGAGATGGGGAAGGGTTGGGGGAGAGGGGGATAGATGTTGCTCTAGAGGGGGAAGAAGGCTGAATGACAGAGTGGTAGATACATGATCTAGTAATAGAATATGTATGAAATACGTATGAAATATATATAGGCAGTTACACGTATGTTAGCTTTCTTCTTCTATAATATCATTGCTTATAATTTTGAATAAACGAAGCCTTTGGGGTATTTCACCGAGCTACAAATGCTTGCGGGGTGTTTACCACCGTTCATAAGAATTAATGTATGAACAGGGGTGTCGATCCATTTTTCAGATTGGGGGTGGAAAAATCATTAACTTTCCAAAGGCAAAACGGCAAAGGCAATATATTTATACATACAACATACATACATACATGTACATACACACATGTATATTTATATATATATATATATATATATATATATATATATGACTCATGAGATAGAGGCACATATATCAGCAACAAATTAATGCGAGCGCGAAGCGCGAGCTTAAATTTTTTGATATACTGACCTGATAACAGAAAAAAAGATGCCTGTTTAGGACTGTTTGTAGTAATTCATGAGAATACATGTCTCACTACACAGATAACGCGAGTGCCAAGGCTTGATAGTCTAAGCATTTTTGGTACCAATGATTAAGATGGGTATCTAAAAAACCAAACAATGGTTGCGAGCGCGAAGCGCGAGCTGAAAATTTTGATATTTCGTTCTGAAAATATTGAGTTTTTGATAAAGAACAAGATAAATAAAATAAGATCCAACAAAAGATTTTTGCAAATCGAAGCGGAAATTCTTGGGGGGTTTAAAACTGAAAACGGGTCATTCTGTTCATCTATTTAATCATGAAAACTAAGGATTTCGCTATAGAAATGATGCGAGCGCGAAGCGCGAGCTGAAAGTTTTTATATATTCCAATTTGAAAATCGGACATTTTAAGCACGATTTTAAATAAAGAATGAGTTGTGTATCTCAGTCTCGCTTGCTGATTTCTGTGTAACATTACAATCTTATTTTATTTTTTGCACATACGGAATTATTGGGGGGGGGGGGGGGCAAAACGATATGTTTGCCCCCTCATTATTTTCATTTGTGGGGCGATCGCCCCCCTGCCCCCCCCATGATCGACGCCTCTGTGTATGAAAAAGAGTTCATAAAAGTTTGGATTCAATTTATTAGAAACAAAATTGTTTGCAAATTATCTGTTTCAAAGGAGTTCGGAAATAGCTTTTGATTTCGCAAAAAGACGTTTGCAAAACTCGTCAGAAAAGTTATCGAATCAAAACATTCGTTCTTACAGAGATACACCCACAAAAATAAACGAATAAGATACACATATACCGAAATAAGAGGAAAGTTTAAGCTTTCTGTTATATATATGAATAATTGTAAAAGAATTTTAAAAGCAATTACATTCATCTATTAGTTATTTCCCTTTAAGGATAGCCAAGAATTGTAAAGAACATTCTGGATGTCTTTTTATTATGCAGGCCTTGCCTATTTAAAGGCCAAGGAGTTGTATTGTTATTTCTGAATAGAGATTAGGAACAATAGGCTTAGCTATGTTATTGACACTCTTGATTTCAATGAGGTCATTCAAGAGTCTTCTGGATTTTGACTGCTCCTGAAAGGAGAATGTTCTTTTGGAAGAAGGTGCTAGAACCTTCTATGGTGGTGACATTTTTTAGAAGCTTCTAGATTAGTTGAAATTTAATATATAAAGCTGCAGTTTCTTTAAGGATATCATCACACCATCACATCATATGAGAGCAGGAGATCACATCACATCATATGAGATCACTTCACCAGATCAGATCAGAGCAGTTTATGCATCAATGAACTGTTTGCAGTTATTTTGAGAGAGAAATTATCAGTTCTCATCAACATCATCAACCTGTTCAATGAACACGCTTCAACCCATGGATTGCTGAAATTGACTGTTAATCATCATCAACATCGTCTTCACGGACATTTCAACTCGTTACAGTGACTTTTATTATTCATCGGACTTCAACATCAGTTTCATCATCGCCATCATCAATAAGGAATCTTCCCAGCCTACCTGGAATATATATATTGGACTATAACAGTGAACTATAACCCTGGATTGTACATCAGACACTTCAAGAGATTTATGTAAGATCATTATTTGTTTTATTTATGTATAATTATTTCCTGTAATAAAAAAAAGGGAAATTTAAATTACATCTTGATTGTTATTTGTTGCAGTATCGTAACAAATAATTTTGGGGGCTTGTCCGGGAAACGAAAACCAAATTTGTATAAGCCAATTTGAAATTAAAAACAGTTTTTCAGGAAACGAAAGCCAATTTGAGACGAAAGTCAATTTGAAACAAAAGCCAATATGAATCGGAAACATTTTGGAAATTTTTGGAAAGTTCTAGAATATACTGTACTGTGTTATTACTTGCTTGTATTTGTGTATATTTCACTATGGCTACATTTGATGTTGAAGAATTTCTTGAATGACAGAATTGTCATATGATCATTTGAAGTCACTGAAGAAGGATGATTTGATAACAGTTTGTGATCATTTGGGTGTATCTCTAGCCCCAGGTTTAAAGAAGGCAGAGATAATTGACTTGTTAGCTAGTCACATGAAGCTTACAGAGGAGTCTGAAACTTCTGTTATTGTTTCAGACGATGCTCAGATCCAACTGGCAAACATTGAATTGGAAAAAGAAAGAATCAGAGAAAACATTCAATTGGAGGAAATAAAGATGAAAGAAAACATTGAAATGGAGAAAATGAGATTGGAGTACCAGTTGAAATTGAAAGAAATGGAGTTAGCTCATGCAAATACTAATACTAACTCTGCCAAAGATAAATCTCCCCAAGGCTTTGATGTGGCGAAAAACATTCGCCTTGTGCCAAAATTTGATGAAGAGGGAGTTGATACATATTTTGTGTCATTTGAAAAAGTGGCCAAGAGACTGAATTGGCCCGAGGAATACTGGACTCTTCTCCTCCAAAGTGTTTTCGTTGGAAAGGCTGCAAAAGTCTATTCTTCACTCTCTGAAATGCAATCATGTGACTATGCTACAGTAAAAGAAAGTTGACAAAGATTTTGTTCACCTTAGGGAAGTTGTCCTCCTAGAAGAATTCAAAAAGAGTCTTCCTTTTGGCATTAAATCTCACTTAGATGACCATAGAGTTACTGAAGTCAGTAAAGCAGCCATAGTAGCTGATGAATTTGAGGTCACACATAAAGGTAGTGGAGATAGGCCTCCTTTCAAGAATTATTGGAAAAAGAAAGGTAAAGGGTCATTTGAATCCCACAATAAACCTAGTGAGGGAAAATATGCAAGCAAGGACAAAGACGCTAACAAGAATCAGGCTAGTGGGGGCACAGAATCAACCAAAAGGTCTGAGAGTCGTAGTTCCAAAATTTGTACTCATTGTCATAAATTGGGACATTTGAAAGAATCATGTTGGAAATTGGTTGGAATGCCAACCAAAGTTAAGAAAGACATGGGTTTTGTCAAGCAAACAAGTGTTCCCTCGATGGAGTTTGTTCCATCAGAGCCCAATCGAGATGTTGAGAGTGTTTCTCTAGTATTTGCTCATAAAGTCAAACAGGTTGATGAAACTTTTAGAAGGTTTTTGCATGATGGTGAAGTATCCCCTTGTTCAACTGGTGCTGCTGGTAGGTCAGTGGTGATCCTTAGGGATACAGGGGCTGCACAGTCCCTGATGGTGCCAGGGGATTCGGCTCTTCCTCCGGAGAGTTCAGAGAATGCCAACGTCTTAGTTCAAGGTATTGGCCCAAATTTCATGTCGGTTCCTTTGCATAAGGTCGACTTAAAGTGTGACCTAGTTAGTGGTCCTGTGACTGTTGGTGTCGTTCCAGAATTACCTATGAAAGGTGTTGATTTCTTGTTAGGTAACGACTTGGCTGGAGATAAAGTTGTTGCATCTCCAGTGGTTTCGGAAAAGCCCGTTGAGGTAGCTGAAACTGAATTGTTGCAGGAAGATTTTCCAGGGATTTTCCTGGATTGTGTTGTTACTAGGTCTCAGACTCGTAGAGCTGAAAAGGATGATGCGGAATCTGCTGATGTAGAGGAGAGTACTGATGTCTGGTTAGCTGAAACCTTTTTCAAGGATTTGAATGGGGATAGTGTTGAAGGCTCTGTTGCTAACAATGATAGTTTGTTTAGTAAATCCTCCCTTGTACAGGCACAACAGGCAGACCCAGAATTAAAAAGCTTGTCACAAAAGCATGTTCTGAGGCTGAGGCTGATAAGGTTCCTGAGTGCTTTTATGTCAAAGATGACATTTTGATGAGGAAATGGAGACCTCCCCGGAGACCAGCTGATGAAGATTGGTGTATAATTCACCAGGTTGTAGTTCCTCCTTGTTACCGCACAGATATTCTGAAAATGGCTCATGAGTTACCTATGGCAGGTCATGTCGGTATTCGGAAGACAGAAGAAAGAATTATGAGGCATTTCTATTGGCCTAAGATGCACAAAGATGTTGTGCATTTCTGTAAGACATGTCACACATGTCAGATTATTGGTAAGGCACAGCCTTCTATCAAGCCTGCTCCATTGATACCCATTCCTGCATTTGATGAACCTTTTACTAGGGTTCTTGTTGATTGTGTCGGACCCTTACCCAGAACGAGGTCGGGTCACAGATTTCTCTTGACGATTATGGACTTGTCTACACGGTTTCCAGAGGCGATACCTTTGAGGAGTATCACTGCAAAGACAGTGGTGCAGGCGTTAGTGCAGTTTTTCACTAGGTACGGTCTGCCGAAGGAAATTCAATCTGATCAAGGGTCAAATTTCATGTCAGGAATATTTCAGCAAGTTATGAAGGAGTTGGGAATAAAGCAGATCAAGTCCTCTGCTTATCACCCACAGTCCCAAGGAGCGTTAGAACGCTATCATCAGACTTTGAAGACCATGATTAGGGCTTATTGTGAAGACTATCCCGATGACTGGGATAAAGGGATCTCATTCCTACCGTTTGCAACTAGGGATTCCCCGAATGAGTCCATGGGTTTCAGTCCATTTGAATTGGTCTATGGTCATGAGGTTAGGGGTCCTCTAAAGCTTATCAAAGAGAGGTTTATGGTTCAGGATGATAATGTAAACCTTCTAGACTATGTGTCAAAGTTTAGAGAAAGGCTCTCAAAAGCTTGTGATGTGGCTAAGGAACACTTGAAAGAGTCGCAGGGAAAAATGAAAGCTCATGCTGACAAAAATGCAAAAGAGCGAAGTTTCAAGCCTGGAGACAAAGTATCAGTGTTGTTGCCTTTGCAAGGTGAGCCCTTGAAAGCTAGGTTTAGTGGTCCCTACATAGTCAAAAAGAAATTGAATGATGTCAACTATGTGATCAGTACCCCTGATCGAAGAAAGTCTCAAAGAGTTTGTCATGTAAACATGTTAAAAGAATACTTTGAGCGAGAGGCTAGTCAGCCAATAGGTACAACACAGGTCAAAGAAGAAGAAAAACATGTAAATGTACATGAAGAAGAATGTTATGGAAAGACAGATAATGAATTGTCTTATACAGATGTATCCAAGAACGAACCATGTGGTGTAAAGTTGTCTAACTCAGAGATGTTAGAAAACATGGATGAGGCATTAAAACACCTGCCTGAAGATCAAAGAAATGATATATCTGGGCCTGTTAAGAGAATATGAGAATGTATGTAAAGACAAACCAGGTCGTACACCTTTCACTGTACATGATGTAGACATACATGTAGGTGATGTAAGACCTATCAAACAGAATCATTATAGGCTCAATCCAAGCAAGTTGGAAATGGTGAATAAGGAAATACAGTTTATGTTAGATAATGACATAATCGAACCGAGTCAGAGTAGTTGGAGTTCTCCCATTGTAATGGTTCCAAAGCCAGACGGCTCTCAGAGATTTTGCATTGATTACCGGAAGGTAAATGCAGTAACTAAGACTGACTCGTATCCAATTCCTAGGTTAGAAGATTGTATTGATAGGGTTGGAAATTCTGCCTATATCACAAAGATAGACTTTCTTAAAGGATATTGGCAAGTGCCATTGACTGACCGAGCCAAAGAGATATCAGCCTTTGTTACACCTGAAGGCTTGTTTCAATGCAAAGTCATGCCTTTTGGAATGAAAAAATGCACCAGCAACCTTCCAAAGGTTGACAAATCAAGTGATTGCCGGACTTGACAATTGTGTCGTATACATAGACGACATACTAGTATACAGTGATACTTGGAATGATCATCTGAATCATTTGCGAGCACTGTTTGACAGGCTGGACAAAGCCAATCTAGTAGTGAATCTGATGAAGAGTGAATTTGCCAAGGCAAAGGTCACATACATGTATCTTGGTCATGTGGTTGGTCAAGGGCAAGTGCTACCAAGAGAAGCCAAGATACAAGCTATCTTAGACTTCCCAATTCCCACGACTAAGAAAGAATTGCTCAGATTCTTAGGTATAAGTGGCTTCTACAGGAAATTTGTTCCAAATTTCAGTACAGTGGTTAGTCCTCTGACAAACCTGCTGAAGGCAAAAGTGAAGTATGTTTGGTCTGACGAATGTCAAAGATCATTTGAGAAATTAAAGGCCATTTTGGTGAATGAGCCTGTTTTGGCAGCTCCAAACTTCACAAAGCCATTCAAAGTAGCTATTGATGCATGTGATGTTGGAGTAGGAGCAGTATTGCTCCAAGAAGATGAAAAAGGCATCGAAAAACCAGTGTGCTACTTCTCTAAGAAACTCAATAGATTTCAGAAGAAGTACTCAACTATTGAAAAAGAGGCCCTGAGTCTCGTACTAGCCCTTCAGCAGTTTGAGGTGTATCTAACCAATGAAGAGATTACAGTCTATACAGATCACAATCCTCTTGTGTTTTTGGAGAAATTCAAAACAAAGAATCAAAGACTGTACAGATGGAGCCTAATGCTCCAACCATTCCCTTTGAAAATTGTACACATAAAGGGAAAGAATAATGTAATTGCTGATGCTCTGTCAAGAGTATAAAAAGTGAAATTATTCATGATTTTGACCAAGTGTGTCATTTGAAGAAAACATCTTTGATGTTCATTTATTTTAACATGTTCGTTAAGTACTATATCTTTGTACACGATAACTGTAAATAATTTATCAAGATGACTTTGAACAGTTAAAAGAAAAAAGTAATCTTAAAGAAACCTTTACTACGGTAAAGCTTTCTTTTCCCCGGTGGGGAGGTGTTATATATATGAATAATTGTAAAAGAATTTTAAAAGCAATTACATTCATCTATTAGTTATTTATTTCCCTTTAAGGATAGCCAAGAATTGTAAAGAACATTCTGGAATGTCTTTTTATTATGCAGGCCTTGCCTATTTAAAGGCCAAGGAGTTGTATTGTTATTTCTGAATAGAGATTAGGAACAATAGGCTTAGCTATGTTATTGACACTCTTGATTTCAATGAGGTCATTCAAGAGTCTTCTGGATTTTGACTGCTCCTGAAAGGAGAATGTTCTTTTGGAAGAAGGTGCTAGAACCTTCTATGGTGGTGACATTTTTAGAAGCTTCTAGATTAGTTGAAATTTAATATATAAAGCTGCAGTTTCTTTAAGGATATCATCACACCATCACATCATATGAGAGCAGGAGATCACATCACATCATATGAGATCACTTCACCAGATCAGATCAGAGCAGTTTATGCATCAATGAACTGTTTGCAGTTATTTTGAGAGAGAAATTATCAGTTCTCATCAACATCATCAACCTGTTCAATGAACACGCTTCAACCCATGGATTGCTGAAATTGACTGTTAATCATCATCAACATCGTCTTCACGGACATTTCAACTCGTTACAGTGACTTTTATTATTCATCGGATTTCAACATCAGTTTCATCATCGCCATCATCAATAAGGAATCTTCCCAGCCTACCTGGAATATATATATTGGACTATAACAGTGAACTATAACCCTGGATTGTACATCAGACACTTCAAGAGATTTATGTAAGATCATTATTTGTTTTATTTATGTATAATTATTTCCTGTAATAAAAAAAGGGAAATTTAAATTACATCTTGATTGTTATTTGTTGCAGTATCGTAACATTTCGTTTAATATGCTTTAATGTTATACACCTCTAAATGTCACAATATACGTTTAAAAAACTACAGCTGTCACCAGAAATGTAACTTGAATGTTTAGACAATGTAGAGATAATTTACCACCTTTCAAAAATAATGTCTGAATGCAGATCGAAGAGGAAAAGTAAATGGCTGTTATCTATATCAGCAAAAAGTAGACTTAACATTATTTGCCATAACATATTTTCTAGAGAGCATTTATATATCACATTTGATTACTTAGGATTATGCCAATACACAATATTCATAAACATGAATAAATCATTACATATAATATTCTCACCTTGTTCTTCATCTATATTAACATTTTGTTTTGCGTAATATATTGAAAAAAATAATAACAACAATATAAATAGCCATGTTTGGTCAAAAAATATATGAATAATGAGACGAATAGGGCAGTAGTGATCACTAATGGCTTTAAGCGGGTATTTAATTTTTGTAAAGATTTTTTTTGGCATGATGTTGGAATGATTAAATGATGAAAAATTGCCCATGGGTGTCACGTAATAGACCATAATTAAATCAAAAGTACAAGGTTTTACATCAAGCTAATTATGTATGAATTAACACTATTCTTAAATCTGTCCTTGTTGGGAGCTAAAAGGAATGTGTTGGAGGGGAGTGAATTCCACAACCGAGCCGTCCTTAAATACATGAACATGATGGAGACTGACGAAGAGAAGTATTTGACTTTGGGACAGTGACTCTGAAGGGGTGGGCAGATGCAGTAGTAGATGAGCGGGGGGAGGGGGAGGGGTATAATCTAAATGATCAAGTCAGAACATAATATAACGTGTCTGTCAGTTTTCTTTTTATTTTAATTTTCGGAGTGTATTTTTGGCAAGTCAAACTCGTTGCATTTGTCGTCGATACAACAAGCTGAGTAGTTTATATACTCTTTACCGTCAACATTCATAATATCGTGTATATCACAATCATCTCCGTTCTGCTTGCAACGCCGTTCGACTTCAGCTGGCTCGACCTTCATAGTATCGTGGTTATTATAGCTGATAAGTCTCACCTATAGAAGATAACGAGCCAGAGTGTGTTATAAATTTATTCTGATCACTCTTATGCATGTACTGTACATGCACTTTAAAAACACTGAGTAAAATTCTACCCAATATTGAGTAAAAAGGGAACATGCATGTTTGCTGGGTATTTTTTCACCCCATATTGGGCTATTTCAACGCAACATTGCGTAAAATTTATCAAATATTGGGTATCTTCTTACCCAACCAGCATGCATGTTGCCAATTAACCCAATATTGTGTGAACCTTTTTTAGAGTGTGAACATTTCTTGAATCCATTCAAATAATTATAAAAAATAACCCGTTCTTTTGGTGACAAGTTTTTCAGTTGATTTCAAGGAAAAATAAGATCAAGACATCACCGGTATTGATGAAAAGCATAGGGAATTTCTGCTCAGCGACGTAAAAGAAGAGTGTATTTTTTTATTGAATAAGAACAGCAGTTTGGTGCTTGATTGTGGAAACAAAACTTCTGTTCCGGTTACCATTTTTCGACGAACATAGTTATTTGACAATACATTTACATAAACTCGGTCTTGGTTTTTCCGTATACGTCGTCGAGCGAAAAGTCTCTACTATTAACATGATTAACAACGGGACAGACGTATGGAGATGGTGGATCAGAGCTTGATTACATTGGTGTGCCAAAATCGCTTATTTGTCGTGATTAGTGTACTGGTGTAAACACGGTAATCAGTCAAAGAAAACCATGTGAATTTTGCCTGTATCGTGATTTTTTGAAGATTATTTAAAAAATAACAAAATAACAAAAGCTGAAAAGGTACAGATGTATACGATGGAGAGAGAAAGAGGTTCCATGACCTTTTCTCCGGTGACAATTGCTCCGAAGGAAAATCGTTGAGACGTTGAGACAAACATAATCTAAATAGGCCCTAATCATTATATCTTTACATTATTCTGAACCAAAACCTCTATTACAATCCCAACTCCAACCCTATCATGCCTATCTATGTCCTTTGAGAAGGACTGGAGCAGTTGTCACAGGAGGAAAAGTCGTGTCTCCAAATAGATACTGTGATGATGTGGCTCTGGTTGTATAACTGGTTACTATGGTTACAGTATGAATATTGGTCCAGAAATAAGACTTTCCGACATGCCAGACACCGACCTTATAATCTATGATTTTCATTTTGAGCCTTTTGTTGTCCATTGTGTTCTACCTGTCTCCGTCATCATAACATGTTTGACAAGCAAAAAAGGGGGTTACAATTAATTAAGTGTATTTCGTCAACAACAAAAAATTGACAAGCAAAAAAAAAAGGTCTTCACACTTCTATTCAACGGAATTTGAACATTACAAATTTTAATTGTGCCTCTCGAGGAAGGGGGGGGGGGTACGGACCGGCTTTGCTCCCCCTCCCATGATCCGCCAGTTATTTATTGATTAGCATTTATTCCATTCATCATTAAGAAAAAAACAAGTTACATTCTAAAATTAACATTACATTACATGGAAAAATCGTAAAATAATGCAATATTGATATAATTTGGAAAACATTTGAAAAAGAGTACATGTATGAATAAAAAGGCAACTAGAAAGGCAAAGCCCTTTTAGTGCTGCCACCTTTACGCGTTTTATTTGTCAAATAATTCCTCATTCTCCATACGTGCACCCGAAACATGTACAAACAGGTTCGCCAATGTCTTAACCGTACAAATATTAAACTTACGTAGCACTTTGTGACGCCTTGGTCACACTCGACAGGAGACATTTCATCCGGTGTATTTTTCAGGCAGTATGATTCACCCCTCTCCCCATTGTTCTCACACGAATAACATTGGAGAGCTAGGGAAAAATCTTCAAAATAGATAATAAAACAAAGAACACAACAAACAGCATGAAAGAATTGGTTTGCTTTTTTAAACTAATAGATAAATAACAATAAATAAATGACTGGTAAACCATAGTCATACCCAACATCACATAGCTTTTATGTTAATAATAATAATAATAGGCATTTATATAGCGCCATCTATCTAGAAATATTCTATTCCGAGGCGCGTTGTTATTATTATTATTACCCGGCTTTAGCTCGAGCTGCCTTTCATCTTAAACCATCTAAATCTAAGTTCATGTTAGATTTGTCATATGATATGATGCCTCTCATTTCAAGGCAAAGATATCAATAATAGTTCCCAGTATTTCAATGGCTGTTTCAAACTTGTAACCTTTTATGAATTTAGGCCAACTTTTGCAATCAAGCTTTTTTTTACAAATTAATTGTTAATCAAAGGTGAATTTCAAAATTTCATCGAAATATCACGAAATCATAATTATTTGATAAGTATACACTTTTTGTTTTTTGTAAAAACATGCCATCCTTATAAAAATAAGTCTCAGCATAATTATGTCATTGAATTAGTGACTAAAATCATATATTGGTATTCTTGGACGATGAAATAAAGTATAATACACAAGTTAAAACTATAATAAAATGCATAAGAATAAGTGAAAAGATGACGTCATCAACCCACTAACTGCACACGAAGACATGCATAATGTTTTTACCAAAAATTGTGAAACTGAGCTAATATTTTTTTTATTCCTCCTTCATTTTTTTAAGTTCCTTATTTTACTCTGTCTGCTTAAACCTCATGCCTTAACGATTCGCCCTATGAAAGTTATTATGGCATTATTATCACCGACTTCGATTGCCTGTGCAGACTACTAGAATGGCAGAAATCCGAAGAATATCCCATAGGCTCCTGTATAAAATTTGCTATTGAATATGAGAGCATATTCAACAGTACAGTGCGCATGCTTCTTTTGATTGCCAGGGGTGGGATAAATAATAATTATATTGGATAGCTTAATTTCATGGAATACTCGTTAGGGCAATATTCCACTCATCTGCGATTCGTGGAATATTTCCCCAAACTTTCGAATATTTCTGGTATTCCATACTGAGCCATCCAACATGATATAAATATTTGACTTACCTCCCATCATGCCCATGATCACGAATGCTATCAACAGAAGTGAGCCTTTCATGTTTGCTGAACAATTAGATCTGTTTAAAACAATATGAGAACATTTGTTTGGTGAGCTACTAAAAGTTGATTTTAAATACAGATTATCAAATATACTGAATAAAAAAAAGAAGCATTACGACTGGATGCGTTTTACAAAATGGAATTTGCAGCTCACCTAGTCTCGTGGAATGTTGAACGGTCACCTTGCGATAAGTCTGACTCTCATGTTCCGATCGAGCTATCCTATTTATACAGTACAATCAATTAATCTTGTTTCGAGTGACTGTCTGGTGAATTACTCTTATCGTATCATATTCATTATTCAAACTGGAAAAATAGATGGAAAAACAAATATCATGATGGTTCAGTGATAGGAAACTGGGAATAACTCTCCCTTATTAGCGTGATCAGAAAGATCATGAAAATAATGATCGGGAATTTTTACAACCACACTACGCATAGGCTTTCTTGAACGTAGAGAATCTATTGCCAAAAGCCCTTCATGACAAAGCAGTCTTGCAACTTTTCAAGGAGCTCCGAATCTAAGGACGACATGCAGTTCCCATTCCCCATGTTTCGACTATGACCTCCTAGCTGTTCTTTGTCATTTTGACATAGGCATTTTCAATACAGTACCATGTTCTTGAATCCGTCCCCGTTGCAGTTGCTAAAACTCATTACCGAGAGGATGCGTGGATCGAGAAGAATATACAGTAGGCCTACATAAAATAAATAAAATAAATAGATTGTGATACGATTTGTTACAAAGCACGTGATGATGTGTAATGTGATTTACGTGATCTGTAAACGTGATTTTGCGTGACGTGTAAACGTGATAAAATCCCACGTGAAAGATGTCGCCGTTTTGGGTTTGCTCTAGGAGAAATACCCCAGTGTTTACATGATGAGCAGTAAATGTTTTAGCATTGCATTTCGTAATCGGAGAGGTATCGTGTAGGGGTCTCGAAGTGTCTCCAGGATATTCAGGTCCTTCCCATTGTACTCCTGAGTATGATGTTTCACGTGACATGCTCCTTGCTAGTGTTGCTATCGATTTGAATTTCGAAGCCATGTGGATCCTTACGACAAAACTCTAACTGATATACATACACCGGTTTGTCACTTTTTAACTACAGTGTTTATTGTTGAAGTGTTTTGAAAATGATGAATATCATGGCAGCTACGAGTTTTGTCCAAAGTACATCGAACCTTTCTGCTCATGTGATCATAGTACATTGTCATTATCTTATGAGTATTTCAATGTAAAACATATAGCACGAAAAACTTAATTATATTTTCTTATATAAGTAGAATTGTAAGATGTAAGAGCAATTACATTTAATTAGTTATTTTTTCTTTAATGATATTCATAGCATAGAATGATTAAGAATATTCCAGAATGTCTCAGTAAAGCTTTGTTAGGCATGTTCATTAATAGGCTGAGTAATCTTTGCTATTTCTGAATAGAGATTGCTACATCAATATTCCTAGTGGAAGTGAAAAAGTTATAGGATTAGCTATGTTGTTTACATTGTTAATGCCATTGAGGTTATTCAAAAGTCTTCCAGAAGTGGGCTTTTCTAGAAAAAAGGGTAATGTTCATTTTGAAGACAATACTAGAAGCTTCCAGAATAGTGTAAATTTATATATATAACAGTTTCTTCAAGGACATCATCATCAGATCAGAACTCAGAGTTTCACACCAGACTTTATGTCGGAGTGTAGTTTATTTCCAACTGGAATACAACATTTATCTTCTGTGGAATTATTTGCACGCCATCAATGAACTGTTTGCAGTTACTTTGTGAGAGGAATTATCAGTTCTCACCGAGATCATCAACCTGTTTTAATGAACGCTTTTCAACCATGGATTGCTGAATTGACTGTTAGTTATCATCAACATCGTCCTCACAGACTTTTAAACTCGTTACAGTGACTCTTATTACTCATCGTGTTTCAACATCAATTTCATCATCGACAGCATTACGGAATAAGGAACATTTGCCAGCCAAACTGGATAATCTAATTTGAAATATAATCAGAACTGACACTTCAAGAGATGTAAGATCATTGTTTTTGTTTTGTTTAATGATCAATTTCCTGTAATAAAAGAAAATGAAATTAATTTTTAAACTAAATTTTTATTGTTATTTGTTGCAGTATCGTAACAATTTCAATAAAGAGATGAAAAAATATGTATTTGATGATTTTACTCCAGTGTTTCGTGTGCGACAGCTAGGCTATGTGTTTTTCACATAGTTCATTGAGCCTTACTATTGTAGAATGAATAAGAACGAAATATTTAAGTGACAGATTATCAATGACACGAGTTAGTTTATTTCCTATCAACGATTAAAGTAAAACCAAACAACGATGATGACGGCACAAACCGAAGTCTTGCACAAAGTGTTTCGAACTTATTTTAGTTAAACATACTTAGAAAAGAAAGATTTTATGTGAAATCAACGACGGAAGGAAAAGAGTACAAACAAATCTGGTATCATTACCATGGTGATACTTCACTAAAATCAAAAGTAAAGTATGAAGATAAAGTTGCAGTTATTTACTTGTTTCCATGCAACAGTTCTATGCAAAAAAGGCTCCGACGATGTTACATATACGACCTTGAAAATGCCAAAACATTAATAAATTATATTGCAATATTCTTCACTACTATATTGTAAAAGATGATTCAATATAAACCCCAACTTTGGAAAATTGTTGTACCAAATGATATCAATCTCTTTGTAACAAACACATGGACAACGAAACAAGCAGTTTTGTAAACATAAATTAGTATAAATATACACTAGCGTACCTACGGGGGGAGGGGCAGCCTGCCCCCCCCTGACGAGTCACAACCCATGCAAAAGACATGCCCCTGCCCCTGCTGACGAGTTTGAATACCTATTTTGCCCCCCCCCCCTGTGGAAAATCCTAGGTACGCCACTGTATATATAGAAAAGCAAAAGGAAATAAAGATTGAGGAACAGAGAGGGAGAGAAAAAGAGAGAGAGAGGGAGAGCAGGGCTTAACAGAGGTCGGTGCCCGGGGGATGGGGCATGAGCCATAAATTCCTGGTCATATGAACATGATTTTTTTTAATTATTGTACCCCGAGCATTAGGGCAAAGCTCAATGCATGATAAGTGCAAAAAGAGGAGGCACAGCAAAAGGTGCTTCATATAAATCCCGAGCGAGAAAAATAACCCTTTCATGAGAATCTAACTTTGAAATTGATTTCACGCGGTATTCAGAAAGTAATATCATATCTTACATCTTCCTTCCCTTTTCTTTCATCTTTTTTTGTTCTCGGTTGTAAGATTTTCGGGGGCCAGTGCTATGCGGATCGGGCCCGGAGCAATGACGGCACCAGGATTTTAACCTCGGAGGAGGCAATTTTTTTTTTTTTTTTTTGGGGGGGGCAACAAATAAATATTTGAATATATTATTTCTAAAATTCGAGCGGGAAGCGTGAGTTTTTTAATGTATACCCCACTGACTAGAAAAGGGAACTGTTTAGGACCAGCTGTTTGGATTGGGTCAAGAAGATGATATATCACCAAAGAAATAATGCGAGCGCGACCTGAAAATTGTTGATATCCTGAGATGATAACTGGACATTCTAAGAACATTTTGTAATCATGAACTTAAATAAAGCAATTGATACGAGCGCGTAGCGCGAGCTGAGAATTCAATGGAAATTATGGATGTGTATCTCGCTAAAACGAATAATGAACTCATGTGAACCGATAATTTATTATCTCAGTCAATAATCACTGCGAGCGCGTAGCGCGAGCGACATTATAAATTTTATATAATGACCTTAAAGATTTATGTTAGTGACAAATAATGTTGGGAGCTAAATGTAACAGTGAATGGATGAGAAAATGTTAAAAAGTTAAAGAACGAAAAAGCTGTTTTGGAGCATTTTCAGCTTTAGTAGCATGCTTTTGACATTTTCTTTCAAAATTTCGGGGGAGGGGCCAATTCCCCCGCGCCTCCTCCCTAGGCGCCGCCACTGGTCTGGGGTGAAGGCGCCCACAACCTTGTGATAGTTTTAAACATTGCAAATGACCACTACTTTATCAAATCGCGGGAACATGCACAACACATATTAACGTCAACGCAGATGCGGGTAATGAACAAAATATCCTGAGACAGCACAACATAGCAAATGTGGAAAAATTTGTATAAGTCGCCATCGAGCGAAGCGAGCCAGAGTCCTTTAAAATGATTTTGAAATAAAATTCTGCTTATATGACAGTAGGTTTGGAAATTTAGCCAAAGTAAACATTAAGAGGCTTTTACGGGGCCAGCGTAAAGTCTTACTTAGGTTAGGACATAATAAAGGGCATTATATGACACCTACATATAGATAGATTTGGTGAGACTACATGTACGAATGGGTAAGAATCGATTTTACGAGAAAAAAAGAAGCAACAAAAAAAAAAATTAGTAGAATTAATCAAAATTGTATTGACCAGACCCAAACCCCGCTGATAAACCAAGAAATCCGATAGGAAACGGCTTTAGAACAAATATCCGTCATCAATCGTCGAATCATGTGCCGGAGCTCGCAATGGAAGTAGTGAGACGATCATTTAGCATGTTGACATCATAGAACTGATTTGGAAGAGTTAAAATACTTCGCCACCGCGACAAGAATCGGCCATAAACTTAGTGTATCGCGGATGGTCGGTTTCAAAAGATGGGTGCAAATGAGCAATGTAAAATTGTCGTATTCGTTGTTCGTCGATATTATACGCGGATTGAACCGGAGTCGCCGTGCGAAACATGGGAATCTGATCTGCTTAATTTTCTGCAGAATTGAGACAAAAACTGGGTAAAAATGATGAATATTTTCGCAGATACGATGCTTAGAATATTAGGTGGTCGATAAGGGGTAGTTCCAACAATACCTGTGATTTGATTGGTTGTTTGATATCTTTCATTCAGCCCATTTTGCAATGACATCACCAACCGTGTAATTTTGGATCCATACGATTTTGTCAGATGCAAGTTCGCATTGTACAACGCCTAATTAGCTTGTTGTACGCGAGCAAATGGAAGGCTGAATGTCACACATTCGTACCGCTGCACACAAGACGTACCATCCAAAATGTACCTCCAAAATGGACCATTGCACGGCTTTAGGAGGTGACGTCACAATGCGATTTCATCGATTAAATGACAATGCGCGTACAGCTCGCGGGCTAAATGCGCAATGCTGTCCAAGATCATGTGCGCTTGGCCCGGCTTGTGGGATTTTGATTTTCGCTTTCAATATTTTTGCTCCCTTTTTATAGATTACTGCAGGGAAAAATTCTTTGTTTTTTAAAAAATATTTTCGCTTGATTCCGAGGCGTTGTACAACACAAATAGCGAATATTCTTATTCGTGCAATGGTGCGAGATTTCGCATTCGGTGAAAGAAAGAAACGCTCTATTCAACTCGGCTGACGTCTCGTTGAATAGAGCATCTTTCTTTCACCACGCGAAATCTCGCACCATCGCACTCGTGCCTATTCGCTATTTGTATACTGACACTGCAGGCCAGCGCCATCTGAAGGTTATGTCTGCAGGCACCAGCAGTGCGCACGTTGCAATGACGTAACAATCAACAGACCGAACTAGCACTGCATGAGCATGTTTTGCATCGAAATTCATAAATTTCATATGAAAAAAAAAATAATTTCGGTGTCATATAAGCCAAATGGTTACACTTCGTAATTCCGAAGGTTCGCAATTCCGAAGGTTCTTTATTCCGATGGTTCGTAATTCCGAAACACGTAAATTGCCTATACCTCGATGTTCGTTAATCCGAAAACGTACAAGGGTTCGTTAATCCGAACATTTGTGGCGTTGTTCCGAAGAAGGTTCGATAATCCGAAAACGAAATAAGGTTCGTTGTCCCGAAGGTTCGTAAGTCCGAAAACGAAATAAGGTTCGTTAATCATTACGTATTCGGAATTACGAACCTCATTTCGTTTTCGGATTAACGAACCTTCGGAATTACGAACCTCACTTTGTTTTCGGACTAACGAACCTTCGGAATTACGAACCTCATTTCGTTTTCGGACTTACGAACCTTCAGAAACAGGAACCTTCGGAATAACGAACCTTCGGAATATCCGAACCTTCGGAATAACGAAGCTTCGGAATTACGAATGTATGCGAAACCAAATAATGATTTTTTCATTCTTGAATTGGACAGAATACTTCATTCGGTGAACGATAAAATAAAGAAAGATAAATGGCTTATTAATAAAAATTAAGACATCATCGCGGCTAAGGCTGAATTGCGATGTATACACAATGTAATAAAGACAAAAAATATTCAAACAATAACACAAAAATTACAAAAATAAATAATACGGAGCAAGTATGATATTGAAACTACTTGTGTGTGGAATTCTAGAAAGGAGAGAGAGAGATGGGGAAGAGAGGCAGATAGAGAGGGGGGGGGGGGTGGAAAGGGATAGAGAGAAAGAGGGGGGGGGGGGGGGGGGGTGAAGGAATGGAGCAGACAGTCAGAAGAAAAGAAGGTACAAACATTATGGAAGTGGTAAAAACATGAAGTTGTAAGGCTGCAAAAATTTTACGTTAGAATAAACAAAGTTAGAAGAATTTGAAAGTAAAATATTATCCTTAACACATATTGGTATAGTGGTCCACATTATCATTTACCGGTATATACTTCTTGTACTTTAAGAACACGTGTCATAGGGGGAAAAAGCAATAGTATTTACAACTCAAAGAAAGAGAGGAGAGAGATGGATAAAGAAGAGAAGGAGAAATATGGATATAGAAAGATAAACAACGGTAAGAGAGGATTTGCAATGAGCACGGTTGAGCTTTCTCCTTCAGCGTGTGTAAGAATGTATGTGTACTTTAATTTTGTATATCTTACCGTGTGTACACTTAATCGGCTTTTGCATCGGCTCGCGGTTCAGAACCGCGAGCCGATGCAGCATCGCCTTTTTCATAGCGTGTAAACGCGATTAACTTGCATCGGCTCGCGGTTCAGAACCGGCAATTTTGCACCACCAAAGTAGTAGGTTCAGAACCGCGAGCCGATGCAGAATCGGCTTTTTTTTACTACGTGCAAACAGAAAGCCGATTCTGCATCGGCAATTGGTGAGCATTTCATTTACTTTACCATTGTGACGTAATTGTAAGCGCACGAATCCAGCGTTATCTTTATCATGACGTATATTGGTGGTGTGTGTATCATTTTAGGTTTTTGCATCGGCTCGCGGTTCTGAACCGAGAGCTGTTACAGCGTGTACACGCAGTGCCAGATAAACCAAAAGCCGATTCTGCATCGGCATTTGGTTCTGAACCAAAAGCCGATCAAGTGTAAACACGGTACGGCTGACTATGCGCACTCAGATTCATGAATCAAAGTGGGTCACAAAAGAACAAAATTACTGTTTTCCCTGTTTTCAAGCACGGCGAAAAATAATCATATTTTCAGAGAAAATGAATAAATTGTCGGACAAAGGCAAAATTGGTGTTAATTCTATCTGATTTTGTTGTTTTTTATTCTCTATTGTCAAGTAACAAAATCTAGAAAATTCGTTATATAAACTAATAAACTAAAGCCCCTTTTACACCTTCACGGAAGCAACACGGATCATCCCGGATTGTCAATCCGGGGTCATCCGTGTACAGTCCGGGACTACCGTGTACACTCCGGCTACTCATCCGGCGCCATCCTTTATGTACCGGCATGTCCGGGAGAAAAATTGAACATGTTCAATTTTTCATCCCGGATTACACGGACTGATAATCATCCGTGTTCATCCTTGTAGCCTCCTTGTACATCCGTGTAGCTGCCGAATTCATCCGGGAGGCTCCTTGTAAGACCGGGTGATCCTTGTTGATACCGGCTTTATCCGGGTCAAATGTTTGTATTGTTTGCGTACATGAACAATAGTCCGTATTCATAACCAAGCACGAGCATGCTCCAGATGCTGCAAAAATTGACGAAACTTCATTCTAGCAAGATGCCGGCGACAAGAAGTGGTAAGGTCCGTGTAAAGACCCAGTAACATCCGTGATCATCCGGGTATTCCGTGTTGGCTCCGGGAGCATATCAAACAGGATCCCTATTGCTACCTTGTCTATCCTTGTAGACTCCGTACTTTTCCGCACATATCCGTGTTAATAACCAGTTAACTCCGTACTCACTCCGGGAATGCTAGGAAAATACAAATTTGGCACCCCGGATCATCACGGACTGAGATCCGTGATGATCCGTGTTGCATCCGTGAAGGTGTAAAAGGGGCTTAAGTGATGCATGTCTTCATTCGTCCATTATGCGACCTATCCACTCTCGTTGAAGCTGTGTTCACCCCCATTGCACTCAGCCTAACGGCTTCGTGCAGTGGATTGAACAGAGCCTCAACTCGCGTGAGGATAGATCGCCTAATAAACTCATGTGCATGCAATATTTGTATATTATATATAAACAAGTATAGAATACGAAGATATTTCATTTTGCTCGGTCCCCTGATGAAATTAAACTGTAGAATCTGTAAATTTATCAAATAAAAACATATTTTCGTTGATATCCTTCCCACCGCATAGTTTTGGGCACCCGCATTGAAATTTATCTAGTAATGAATTGTAATAGTGACATGTCCTCTTTTTGAGGGGGGGGGGGGGGTTACCAAAACTAAAGACTTAAAAAGTGAGACTAAAATTCCAGATGTGTAAGAGAAAAACAAAATACATATTGATGATGACGATTATGATTGCGATGATGACGATTGTAATGATGACAATGCTGATTATGATTGCGATGATGACGATTGTGAAGAAGACGATGCTTTTGATGATTGCGATGATGACGATTGTGATGAAGACGATGCTGATGATGATTGTGATGATGACGATTGTGAAGATGACAATGCTGATGATTATTGTGATGATGACGATGCTGATGGTTGTGATGGTGACGATTGTGAAGATGACAATGCTGATGATGATTGTGATGATGACGATGAATGTGATGACGATGACGATGGAGATGACCCTGCTATTAATGATGGTGATGACGATTTTAAGTTACTGTAATGATGACGATAATAAACTGTGATAATGACGATGATGATGGTGATGACGGCGAGGTTGGTTGACGATTGCGCAGTTGACAATGGTTGTGCAGCTTTCACCGACGACGATGCCGATGATCGTCCTATAGTAAACGTCTTACCCTATTTTAACAAATCGAGTAAATTGCCCTTCCTATGAATTATTCATATCCTCGTCGCTTTCCCAATAGAAATATGATTGTTTAAAACAATCGTATTTCTTTTGGGAAACCGACGAGGATATTTGCTATTGCAGTGTTTGATAAAGCATTAGCAGCACGCTAGCATTTTGTGGTATCAATGATTATGAGCTAATAATTGGTAGGTTAATAAGTTTACTGTGATCAATTATCTGTTTTGAGTGAAAGTAGGTGATAATATCCAGATACAGCCCATTTTAGCAGTAATGAAGACATGTGATTGTATTTTTATGTATTGTCTAATAACTGTAATACCTAACGAAATAAACAAATTTATCAAGATGTTTTAAAGGTAAATGCCAGTTTTGGTAACGATATCAAAATGAGTTCGTACAGAATCTAATGAAATGACTACCAAAATGTCTGTTTGTATAAATAAAGGATATGTCCCAAAGGATTATGGAAGAAATTGTGTAATTGCTGTGAAATTAGCAAATATGCACAAGATTCGGGTCAAGCGTCGGGCACGGCATTCAAAGCAATAATAATACACTGTCCCACGTGCGCTTATCTGTGTTGGTGATCTTCAGTGTGAATATTTTTCAGCGTAGATTTCAAGATTTCACAAAGTTCAGTTTATGTGACTGTACCAGATCTAGATCCTCGATGATATACTGACAATTAAGCCTGGTATTACAGACTTTCTCATGAAATCAGTGTTTACTGCAACTACTGGCATTTCTCTTTAAATTCTGTGTTTTTATGATAAGAATTAATGAACAACATATAGCTTATACATTGGAGATGATAATTAGTTTTCATTTTCTTGAGAGGGCCTCGACGGAAATACCACGGTAATGACGGTAAAGGATATGATCGTTTATTTTTTTTTCTTCACAATATACTTATGTTTTTATTAAATGCCACACTTGCATGTGCATGGGTGCAAGGTTCACATCGCTACAACAGATCGTCATAACTTATAAAGGCCTAGGTTATATGGAATGTTGTTTGTATAAGAAAATCCATGTTCACTTAAGTCAAGGAAGATATATTGTATATGACATGTCTTTTGCAGTTCAGACAACTTATAAAATAGGGGGAAGAGAGAGAGAGGGAGAGAAAGAGAGGAGGGAGGGAGAGAGAGGGGGTGGGGGGAGAGGGATAGATGTTGCTCTAGAGGGGAAGAAAGAAGGCTGAATGACAGAGTGGTAGATACATGATCTAGTAATAGAATATGTATAAATATATATAGGCAGTTACATGTATGTTAGCTTTCTTCTTCTATAATATTATTGCTTATAATTTTGAATAAACGAAGCCTTTTGGGTATTTCACCGAGCTACAAATGCTTGCGGGGTGTTTACCACCGTTCTCAAAAATTAATGTATGAAAAAGAGTTCTTAAAAGTTTGGATTCAAGTTATTAGAAACAAAATTGTTTGCAAATTATCTGTTTCAAAGGAGTTCGGAAATAGCTTTTGATTTCGCAAAAAGACGTTTGCAAAACTCGTCAGAAAAGTTATCGAATCAAAACATTCGTTCTTACAGAGATACACCCACAAAAATAAATGAATAGAATACACATGTACTGAAATAAGAGGAAAGTTTAAGCTTTCGTTTAATATGCTTTAATGTTATACACCTCTAAATGTCACAATATACGTTAAAAAAAAACTACATCTGTCACCAGAAATGTGACTTGAATGTTTAAATAATGTAGAGATAATTTACCACCTTTCAAAAATAATGTCTGAATGCAGACCGAAGAGGAAAAGTAAATGGCTGTTATCTATATCAGCAAAAAGTAGACTTAACATTTTTTGCCATAACATATTTTCTAGAGAGCATTTATATATCACATTTGATTACTTAGGATTATGCTAATACACAATATTCATAAATATGAATAAATCATTACATATAATATTCTCACCTTGTTCTTCATCTATGTTATCATTTTGTTTTTGTTTTGCGTAATATATTAAAAAAAATAATAATAACAATAATGAATAGCCATGTTTGGTTAAAAAATATATGAATAATGAGACGAAAAGGGCAGTAGTGATCACTAATGGCTTTAAGCAAGTATTTAATTTTTGTAAAAAAAAAATTTTGGCATGATGTTGCAATGATAAAATGATGAAAAATTGCCCATGAGTGTCACGTAATAAAAAATAATTAAATCAAAAGTACAAGGTTTTACATCAAGCTAATTATGTATGAATTAACACTATTCTTAAATCTGTCCTTGTTGGGAGCTAAAAGGAATGTGTTGGAGGGGAGTGAATTCCACAACCGAGCCGTCCTTAAAGGGGAATCCAACCCAAATAAAAACTTGTTTTTATAAGGAAAAGAAAAATCAGACAAGTTGTTAGGTGAAAGTTTGAACAATATTGGACAAACAGCAAGAAAGTTATGAATTTTTAAGAGTTGTAAATATTGGTAATCACTATACCCATGGAGACTTCAAATTGGCCGCATATGGGATGTCATAGTGATGTAAGGCAAGGACTACTCTTCCATGTACTCCAATACATATTATGGTTAAAATGTCATTTTTCCCAAAAGTTTTATTTCAAATTATATTTTTCTTTCATGAGGACATACTACAATATACTACCTGGATTATATTTAGATTACTGCCCCAGGGGAATGGGTACTTAGGAGAAAACCACAAATCCCTGATAATAAAGTACATGGCCTATGGGAAAGTTGTCCTTGCCCCTTGTCATAATTTACTTACACAGTTGCCAATTTGAAATCTACATAGTATTAGTGATCTCAATTTCAAAGCAGCTATAACTTTCTCATTGCTTGTCGCCTTTTTCTTTCAAACTTTCACCATTCTGTTTAATTTATTTTTCTCCTTCCCAACATAACATTTTATGGCCAAGGCTGGATTCCCCTTTAAATACATGAACATGATGGAGACTGACGAAGAGAAGTATTTGACTTTAGGACAGTGACTCTGAAGGGGTGGGCAGATGCAGTAGTAGATGAGCGGGGGAGGGGGAGGGGTATAATCTAAATGATCAAGTCAGAACATAATGTAACGTGTCTGTCAGTTTTCTTTTTATTTTAATTTTCGGAGTGTATTTTTGGCAAGTCAAACTCGTTGCATTCGTCGTCGATACAACAAGATGAGTAGTTTATATACTCTTTACCGTCAACAATAATAATATCGTGTATATCACAATCATCTCCGTTCTGCTTGCAACGCCGTTCGACTTCAACTGGCTCGACCTTCATAGTATCGTGGTTATTATAGCTGATAAGTCTCACCTATAGAAGATAACGAGCCAGAGTGTGTTATAAATTTATGCTGATCACTCTTATTCATGTACTGTACATGAACATTTCTTGAATCCATTCAAATACTTATACAAAATAACCCGTTCTTTTGGTGACAAGTTTTTCAGTTGATTTTCAAGGAACAATAAGATCAAGATATCACCGGTATTGATGAAAAGCATAGGGAATTTCTGCTCAGCGACGTAAAAGAAAATTCAAGAAGAGTGTATTTTTTATTGAATAAGAACAGCAGTTTGGTGCTTGATTGTGGACAAAATAATACATGTGCAATTTCTTATCAGCTCCAGAATCAGAAACAAAACTTCTGTTCCGGTTACCATTTTTCGACGAACATAGTTATTTGACAATACATTTACATAAACTCTGGTCTTGGTTTTTCCGTATACGTCGTCGAGCGAAAAGTCTCTACTATTAACAACGGGACAGACGTATGGAGATGGTGGATCAGAGCTTGATTACATTGGTGTGCCAAAATCGCTTATTTGTCGTGATTAGTGTACTGGTGTGAACACGGTAAACAGTCAAAGAAAACCATGTGAATTTTGCCTGTATCGTGATATTTTGAAGATTATTTAAAAAATAACAAAATAACAAAAGCTGAAAAGGTACAGATGTATACGATGGAGAGAGAGAGAGGTTCCATGACCTTTTCTCCGGTGACAATTGCTCCGAAGGAAAATCGTTGAGACGTTGAGACAAACATAATCTAAATAGGCCCTAATCATTATATCTTTACATTATTCTGAACCAAAACCTCTATTACAATCCCAACTCCAACCCTATCATGCCTATCTATGTCCTTTGAGAAGGACTGGAGCAGTTGTCACAGGAGGAAAAGTCGTGTCTCCAAATAGATACTGTGATGATGTGGCTCTGGTTGTATAACTGGTTACTATGGTTACAGTATGAATATTGGTCCAGAAATAAGATTTCCGACATGCCAGACACCGACCTTATAATCTATGATTTTCATTTTGAGCCTTTTGTTGTCCATTGTGTTCTACCTGTCTCCGCCATCATAACATGTTTGACAAGCAAAAAAGGGGGAGGCGGGGGTTACAATTAATTAAGTGTATTTCGTCAACAACAAAAAATTGACAAGCAAAAAAAAAAGGTCTTCACACTTCTATTCAACGGAATTTGAACATTACAAATTTTAATTGTGCCTCTCGAGGAAGGGGGGGGGGGGGGGTACGGACCGGCTTTGCTCCCCCTCCCATGATCCGCCAGTTATTTATTGATTAGCATTTATTCCATTCATCATTAAGAAAAAACAAGTTACATTCTAAAATTAACATTACATTACATGGAAAAATCGTAAAATAATGCAATATTGATATAATTTGGAAAACATTTTGAAAAAGAGTACATGTATGAATAAAAAGGCAACTAGAAAGGCAAAGCCCTTTTAGTGCTGCCACCTTTACACGTTTTATTTTTCAAATAATTCCTCATTCTCCATACGTGCCCCCGAAACATGTACAAACAAGTTCGCCAATTATGTCTTGAACCGTACAAATAATAAACTTACATAGCACTTTGTGACGCCTTGGTCACACTCGACAGGAGACATTTCATCCGGTGTATTTTTCAGGCAGTATGATTCACCCCTCTCCCCATTGTTCTCACACGAATAACATTGGAGAGCTAGGGAATAATCTTCAAAATAGATAATAAAACAAAGAACACAACAAACAGCATGAAAGAATTGGTTTGCTTTTTTAAAACTAATAGATAAATAACAATAAATAAATGACTGGTAAACCATAGTCATACCCAACATCACATAGCTTTTATGTTTCATCTTAAACCATCTAAATCTAAGTTCATGTTAGATTTGTCATATGATATGATGCCTCTCATTTCAAGGCAAAGATATCAATAATAGTTCCCAGTATTTCAATGGCTGTTTCAAACTTGTAACCTTTTATGAATTTAGGCCAACTTTTTCAATCAAGCATTTTTTTTTACAAATTAATTGTTAATCAAAGGTGAATTTCAAAATTTCATCGAAATATCACGAAATCAGAATTATTTGATAAGTATACACTTTTTATTTTTTGTATAAACATGCCATCCTTATAAAAATAAGTCTCAGCATAATTATGTCATTGAATTAGTGACTAAAATCATATATTGGTATTCTTGGACGATGAAATAAAGTATAATACACAAGTTAAAACTATAATAAAATGCATAAGAATAAGTGAAAAGATGACGTCATCAACCCACTAACTGCACACGAAGACATGCATAATGTTCTTACCAAAAATTGTGAAACTGAGCTAATATTTTTTTATTCCTCCTTCATTTTTTTTTAAGTTCCTTATTTTACTCTGTCTGCTTAAACCTCATGCCTTAACGATTCGCCCTATGAAAGTTATTATGGCATTATTATCACCGACTTCGATTGCCTGTGCAGACTACTAGAATGGCAGAAATCCGAAGAATATCCCATAGGCTCCTGTATAAAAATTTGCTATTGAATATGAGAGCATATTCAACAGTACAGTGCGCATGCCTCTTTTTGATTGCCAGGGGTGGGATAAATAATAATGATATTGGATGGCTTTATTTCATGGAATACTCGTAAGGGCCAATATTCCACTCATCTGCGATTCGTGGAATATTTCCCCAAACTCTTCGAATATTTTTGGTATTCCATACTGAGCCATCCAACATAATATAAATATTTGACTTACCTCCCATCATGCCCATGGTCACGAATGCTATCAACAGAAGTGAGCCTTTCATGTTTGCTGAACAATTAGATCTGTTAAAACAATATGAGAAAATTTGTTTGGTGAGCTACTAAAAGTTGATTTTAAATACAGATTATCAAATATACTGAATAAAAAAAGAAGCATTACGACTGGATGCGTTTTACAAAATGGAATTTGCAGCTCACCTAGTCTCGTGGAATGTTGAACGGTCACCTTGCGATAAGTCTGACTCTCATGTTCCGATCGAGCTATCCTATTTATACAGTACAATCAATTAATCTTGTTTCGAGTGACTGTCTGGTGAATTACTCTTATCGTATCATATTCATTATTCAAACTGGAAAAATAGATGGAAAAACAAATATCATTATGGTTCAGTGATAGGAAACTGGGAATAACTCTCCCTTATTAGCGTGATCAGAAAGATCATGAAAATAATGATCGGGAATTTTTACAACCACACTACGCATGCGCTTTCTTGAACGTAGAGAATCTATTGCCAAAAGCCCTTCGTGACAAAGCAGTCTTGCAACTTTTCAAGGAGCTCCGAATCTAAGGACGACATGCAGTTCCCATTCACCATGTTTCGACAATGACCTCCTAGCTGTTCTTTGTCATTTTGACATAGGCATTTTCAATACAGTACCATGTTCTTGAATCCGTCCCCGTTGCAGTTGCTAAAACTCATTACCGAGAGGATGCGTGGATCGAGAAGAATATACAGTAGGCCTACATAAAATAAATAAAATAAATAGATTGTGATACGATACAAAGCACGTGGTGATGTGTAAATGTGATTTACGTGATCTGTAAACGTGATTTGCGTGACGTGTAAACGTGATGTAATCCCACATGAAAGATGTCGCCATCGTGGGTTTGCTCTAGGAAATAAACGCCAGTGTGTACATGATGATCAGTAAATGTTTTAGCATTGCATTTCGTAATCGGAGAGGTATCGTGTAGAGGTCTCGAAGTATCTTCAGGATATTCAAGTCCTTTCCATTGTACTCCTGTGCATGATGTATCACGTGACATGCCCCTTGCTCATGTTGCTATCGATTTGAATTTCGAAGCCATGTGGATCCTTACGACAAAACTCTAACTGATATACATACACCGGTTTGTCACTTTTTAACTACAGTGTTTATTGTTGAAGTGTTTTGAAAATGATGAATATCATGGCAGCTACGAGTTTTGTCCATAGTACATCAAACCTTTCTGCTCATGTGATCATAGTACATTGTCATTATCTTATGAGTATTTCAATGTAAAACATATAGCACGAAAAACTTAATTATATTTTATTATATAAGTAGAATTGTAAGATGTAAGAGCAATTACATTTATTTAGTTATTTTTTCTTTAATGATATTCATAGCATAGAATGATTAAGAATATTCCAGAATGTCTCAGTAAAGCTTTGTTAGGCATGTTCATTAATAGGCTGAGTAATCTTTGCTATTTCTGAATAGAGATTGCTACACAATATATTCTAGTGGAAGTGAAAAAGTAATAGGATTAGCTATGTTGTTTACATTGTTAATGCCATTGAGGTTATTCAAAAGTCTTCCAGAAGTGGGCTTTTCTAGAAAAAAGGGTAATGTTCATTTTGAAGACAATACTAGAAGCTTCCAGAATAGTGTAAATTTATATATATAACAGTTTCTTCAAGGACATCATCATCAGATCAGAACTCAGAGTTTCACACCAGACTTTATGTCGGAGTGTAGTTTATTTCCAACTGGAATACAACATTTATCTTCTGTGGAATTATTTGCACGCCATCAATGAACTGTTTGCAGTTACTTTGTGAGAGGAATTATCAGTTCTCACCGAGATCATCAACCTGTTTTAATGAACGCTTTTCAACCCATGGATTGCTGAAATTGACTGTTAGTTATCATCAACATCGTCCTCACAGACTTTTAAACTCGTTACAGTGACTCTTATTACTCATCGTGTTTCAACATCAATATCATCATCGACAGCATTACGGACATAAGGAACATTTGCCAGCCAAACTGGATAATCTAATTTGAAATATAATCAGAACTGACACTTCAAGCAAGAGATGTAAGATCATTGTTTTTGTTTTGTTTAATGATCAATTTCCTGTAATAAAAGAAAATGAAATTAATTTTTAAACTAAATTTTTATTGTTATTTATTGCAGTATCGTAACAATTTCAATAAATAGATGAAAATATATATTTGATGATTTTACTCAAGTGTTTCGTGTGCGACAGCTAGGCTATGTGTTTTTCACATAGGTCATTGAGCCTTACTATTGTAGAATGAATAAGAACGAAATATTTAAGTGACAGATTATCAATGACACGAGTTAGTTTATTTCCTATCAACGATTAAAGTAAAACCAAACAAGGATGATGACGGCACAAACCGAAGTCTTGCACAAAGTGTTTCGAACTTATTTTAGTTAAACATACTTAGAAAAGAAAGATTTTATGTGAAATCAACGACGGAAGGAAAAGAGTACAAACAAATCTGGTATCATTACCATGGTGATACTTCACTAAAATCAAAAGTAAAGTATGAAGATAAAGTTGCAGTTATTTACTTGTTTCCATGCAACAGTTCTATGCAAAAAAAGGCTCCGACGATGTTACATATACGACCTTGAAAATGCCAAAACATTAATAAATTATATTGCAATATTCTTCACTACTATACAGTGCGTATCAAAAAAAAGTTTACACTTTGAAAAAAAATCCTGTAAAATTATACATTTATAATATCCTGAAGATTTTCCCACATTTTAACATTGGTACAGATCCATTTAAGCAAATGACGATATAACTATCGAAAACTATTTCCGCTTGAGTGAGCACCACTTACTTTTGAAAAGTTAGTGAAAAATGATTTGCGCAGAACTTTGAATTAGCTATGCGAATAAAAGTAAACCTTTATCATGAAGAACACGTAGAATTTAGCAAGTAAAGTTGATTTGAAGATATCTTTGACCTCTTTTAACTTGTTTCCTTGCCCAATGCACTCCGAAGAGTGAATTGCGCCCCGCCCCACTCACCAAGGCCATCAAGACGATATTTGATTTACACTGAGCTGTGATTTACATAAAATGAATTAGGCTTAATTTTCATTTTGTTAATCATTGTCAAGCTTGGGAAAAGTGTGGAGAAACAAGTATTAAATGAAAAATTAAATGTCAACCCACTTTAAATAATAAAAACTTAGTGAAAAAGTGCTGGAGATGTCTGATGTAAACTTTTGTTCCGATTCAGTTATGTCATCAGATCCAGCTGGCACAAAAAAGGGTAAAAGTTGTGATTACTAAGTGTTGAAATTTCAATTTGGGTGGCAAATTTGTTTAAAAATGCTTGAATGTATCTGTTTTATCTTAATTGACTAAAAGTGCAAGGGAAATGTAGGAAAAATGTATCGCAGGGTAAGTTTGATTTCGCCCTTTCCCCTTGACACTGCGTGAAAACAAGCATTTCTGCGCAAACAGATTTCTGCGAGCTTTACAAAAATGGACAGTGCTTAGTCAAGTGTAAAATTCTGTCAAATGTTTTACTTTCATTGGATAGATGAGACCCAAACCCAAGATTATATGTGAAAAAAATTACCCATATGTTGTATATTTTTTAATTCCCAGAGCTTTTTCAAAGTGTAAACTTTTTTTTGATACGCACTGTATTGTAAAAGATGATTCAATATAAACCCCAACTTTGGAAAATTGTTGTACCAAATGATATCAATCTCTTTGTAACAAACACATGGACAACGAAACAAGCAGTTTTGTAAACATAAATTAGTATAAATATACACTAGCGTACCTACGGGGGGAGGGGGCAGCCTGCCCCCCCCCTGACGAGTCACAACCCATGCAAAAGACATGCCCCTGCCCCTGCTGACGAGTTTGAATACCTATTTTGCCCCCCCCCCCTGTGGAAAATCCTAGGTACGCCACTGTATATATAGAAAAGCAAAAGGAAATAAAAATTGAGGAACAGAGAGGGAGAGAGAAAGAGAGAGAGGGAGAGCAGGGGCTTAACAGAGGTCGGTGGCCGGGGGATGGGGCATGAGCCATAAATTCCTGGTCATATGAACATGATTTTTTTAAATTATTGTACCCCGAGCATTAGGGCAAAGCTCAATGCATGATAAGTGCAAAAAGAGGAGGCACAGCAAAAAGGTGCTTAATATAAATCCCGAGCGAGAAAAATAACCCTTTCATGAGAATCTAACTTTGAAATTGATTTCACGCGGTATTCAGAAAGTAATATCATATCTTACATCTTCCTTCCCTTTTCTTTCATCTTTTTTTTGTTCTCGGTTGTAAGATTTTCGGGGGCCAGTGCTATGCGGATCGGGCCCGGAGCAATGACGGCACCAGGATTTTAACCTCGGTGGAGGCAATTTTTTTTTTTTTTTTTTGGGGGGGGGGCAACAAATAAATATTGAATATATTATTTCTAAAATTCGAGCGGGAAGCGTGAGTTTTTTAATGTATACCCCACTGACTAGAAAAGGGAACTGTTTAGGACCAGCTGTTTGGATTGGGTCAAGAAGATGATATATCACCAAAGAAATAATGCGAGCGCGACCTGAAAATTGTTGATATCCTGAGATGATAACTGGACATTCTAAGAACATTTTGTAATCATGAACTTAAATAAAGCAATTGATACGAGCGCGTAGCGCGAGCTGAGAATTCAATGGAAATTATGGATGTGTATCTCGCTAAAACGAATAATGAACTCATGTGAACCGATAATTTATTATCTCAGTCAATAATCACTGCGAGCGCGTAGCGCGAGCGACATTATAAATTTTATATAATGACCTTAAAGATTTATGTTAGTGACAAATAATGTTGGGAGCTACATGTAACAGTGAATGGATGAGAAAATGTTAAAAAGTTAAAGAACGAAAAAGCTGTTTTGGAGCATTTTTCAGCTTTAGTACAATGCTTTTGACATTTTTTTTCAAAATTTCGGGGGAGGGGCCAATTCCCCCGCGCCTCCTCCCTAGGCGCCGCCACTGGTCTGGGGTGAAGGCCCCCACAACCTTGTGATAGTTTTAAACATTGCAAATGACCACTACTTTATCAAATCGCGGGAACATGCACAACACATATTAACGTCAACGCAGATGCGGGTAATAAACAAAATATCCTGAGACAGCACAACATAGCAAATGTGGAAAAATTTGTATAAGTCGCCATCGAGCGAAGCGAGCCAGAGTCCTTTAAAATGATTTTGAAATAAAATTCTGCTTATATGACAGTAGGTTTGGAAATTTAGCCAAAGTAAACATTAAGAGGCTTTTACGGGGCCAGCGTGAAGTCTTACTTAGGTTAGGACATAATAAAGGGCATTATATGACACCTACATATAGATAGATTTGGTGAGACTACATGTACCACATATCGACCACCTCTTTTGAAACCGACCACCTTGCGCGCGTATCGTTTAAAATTTTCGATGTATATTTATATTTAAGAGCTTAAATAATTTATCTTCCGACTTTTTTAATGAAAATTTTAAATTAGTATCCGAAAAACATAACGTAAACACAAGATCCGCCTCCAATCTACTACTCGATGTCCCAAAATGCAATACTGAATACTATAAATGCTTATTCATTATTTCCTCAATATCAATGTTCAATTCCTTGCCCCTTCATTTAAAAACCCTATCCACACTCTCTAGTTTTAAAAAAGAACTGAAATCATATATAATGTCCAGCAAATGTTAAAATGTCAATGATTCTTGTACCACAAATATTTTAGTGATTTAATTTTTCATGCCTTTCTGTCTTCTAATAATTATGTATGATTTACATGTTTTTACCTTGTTTTACATTGTATGTTTTACCACTTGTATATACATGTACTGTTTTTATGCTTTTAGGGCCCCTTTTGATACCAGCTTTTGCTGAAAGGGCACCCTATTGAAATATTGTTTAATAAATAAATAAATAAATAAATAAATAAAATTATTGCGTATTACAAACGATACGCGCGGGAGAGTAGGTGCAGTGTCCATAGAAATGGTAAGAATCGATTTTACGAGAAAAAAAGAAGCAACAAAAAGAAAAAAAAATTAGTAGAATTAATCAAAATTGTATTGACCAGACCCAAACCCCGCTGATAAACCAAGAAATCCGATAGGAAACGGCTTTAGAACAAATATCCGTCATCAATCGTCGAATCATGTGCCGGAGCTCGCAATGGAAGTAGTGAGACGATCATTTAGCATGTTGACATCATAGAACTGATTTGGAAGAGTTAAAATACTTCGCCACCGCGACAAGAATCGGCCATAAACTTAGTGTATCGCGGATGGTCAAGGCCTGCTGCGAGCGGTTTCAAAAGATGGGTGCAAATGAGCAATGTAAAATCGTCGTATTCGTTGTTCGTCGATATTATACGCGGATTGAACCGGAGTCGCCGTGCGAAACATGGGAATCTGATCTGCTTAATTTTCTGCAGAATTGAGACAAAAACTGGGTAAAAATGATGAATATTTTCGCAGATACGATGCTTAGAATATTAGGTGGTCGATAAGGGGTAGTTCCAACCATACCTGTGATTTGATTGGTTGTTTGATATCTTTCATTCAGCCCATTTTGCAATGACATCACCAACCGTGTAATTTTGGATCCATACGATTTTGTCAGATGCAAGCGCGCATTGTACAACGCCTAATTAGCTTGTTGTACGCGAGCAAATGGAAGGCTGAATGTCACACATTCGTACCGCTGCACACAAGACGTACCATCCAAAATGTACCTCCAAAATGGACCATTGCACGGCTTTAGGAGGTGACGTCACAATGCGATTTCATCGATTAAATGACAATGCGCGTACAGCTCGCGGGCTAAATGCGCAATGCTGTCCAAGATCATGTGCGCTTGGCCCGGCTTGTGGGATTTTGATTTTCGCTTTCAATATTTTTGCTCCCTTTTTATAGATTACTGCAGGGAAAAATTCTTTGTTTTTTTAAAAATATTTTCGCTTGATTCCGAGGCGTTGTACAACACAAATAGCGAATATTCTTATTCGTGCAATGGTGCGAGATTTCGCATTCGGTGAAAGAAAGAAACGCTCTATTCAACTCGGCTGACGTCTCGTTGAATAGAGCACCTCACGCGAAATCTCGCACCAACGCACTCGTGCCTATTCGCTATTTGTATACTGACACTGCAGGCCAGCGCCATCTGAAGGTTATGTCTGCAGGCACCAGCAGTGCGCATGTTGCAATGACGTAACAATCAACAGACCGAACTCGCACTGCATGAGCATGTTTTGCATCGAAATTCATGAATTTCATATGAAAAAAAAAAATATTTCGGTGTCATATAAGCCAAATGGTTACACTTCGTAATTCCGAAGGTTCGCAATTCCGAAGGTTCTTTATTCCGATGGTTCGTAATTCCGAAACACGTAAATTGCCTATACCTCGATGTTCGTTAATCCGAAAACGTACAAGGGTTCGTTAATCCGAACATTTGTGGCGTTATTCCGAAGAAGGTTCGATAATCCGAAAACGAAATAAGGTTCGTTGTCCCGAAGGTTCGTAAGTCCGAAAACGAAATAAGGTTCGTTAATCATTACGTATTCGGAATTACGAACCTCATTTCGTTTTCGGATTAACGAACCTTCGGAATTACGAACCTCACTTTGTTTTCGGACTAACGAACCTTCGGAATTACGAACCTCATTTCGTTTTCGGACTTACGAACCTTCAGAAACAGGAACCTTCGGAATATCCGAACCTTCGGAATAACGAAGCTTCGGAATTACGAATGTATGCGAAACCAAATAATGATTTTTTTTTCATTCTTGAATTGGACAGAATACTTCATTCGGTGAAAGATAAAATAAAGAAAGATAAATGGCTTATTAATAAAAATTAAGACATCATCGCGGCTAAGGCTGAATTGCGATGTATACACAATGTAATAAAGACAAAAAATATTCAAACAATAACACAAATAATTACAAAATAAATAATACGGAGCAAGTATGATATTGAAACTACTTGTGTTGCGGAATTCTAGAAAGGAGAGAGAGAGAGGGGAAGAGAGGCAGATAGAGAGGGGGGGGGGGGTGGAAAGGGATAGAGAAAAGGGGGGGGGGGGTGAATGGATCGCAGACAGTCAGAAAGAAGGTACAAACATTATGGAAGTGGTAAAAACATAATTGTAAGGCAGGCTGCAAAAAATTTTACGTTAGAATAAACAAAAAAAGAATTTGAAAGTAAAATATTATCCTTAACACATATCGGCTTTTGCATCGGCTCGCGTTCAGAACGCGAGCCGCGAGCCGATCAGCATCGTTTTTTTAACGCGATTAATTAACTTGCATCGGCTCGCGGTTTACCGGCAATTTTGCACCACCAAAGTAGGTTCAGAACCGCGAGCCGATGCAGAATCGGTTTTTTTTTTACTACGTGCAAACAGAAAGCCGATTCTTCTGCGCGCGCATTTCGCATTTTCATTTACTTTACCTTGTGACGTAATGTAAGCGCACCGAATCCAGCGTTATCTTTATCATCGTATGATTGTATTGTATCAATTAGGTTTTTTGCATCGGATCTCGGTTCTTCTCCGGTTCTTGTTACAGCGTGTACACGCAGTGCCAGATAAACCAAAAGCCGATTCTGCATCGGCATTTGGTTCTGAACCAAAAGCCGATCAAGTGTAAACACGGTACGGCTGACTATGCGCACTCAGATTCATGAATCAAAGTGGGTCACAAAAGAACAAAATTACTGTTTTCCCTGTTTTCAAGCACGGCGAAAAATAATCATATTTTCAGAGAAAATGAATAAATTGTCGGACAAAGGCAAAATTGGTGTTAATTCTATCTGATTTTGTTGTTTTTTATTCTCTATTGTCAAGTAACAAAATCTAGAAAATTCGTTATATAAACTAAAGCCCCTTTTACACCTTCACGGAAGCAACACGGATCATCCCGGATTGTCAATCCGGGGTCATCCGTGTACAGTCCGGGACTACCGTGTACACTCCGGCTACTCATCTGGCGCCATCCTTTATGTACCGGCATGTCCGGGAAAAAAATTGAACATGTTCAATTTTTCATCCCGGATTACACGGACTGATAATCATCCGTGTTCATCCTTGTAGCCTCCTTGTACATCCGTGTAGCTGCCGAATTCATCCGGGAGGCTCCTTGTAACAACCGGGTGATCCTTGTTGATACCGGCTTTATCCGGGGTCAAATGTTTGTATTGTTTGCGTACATGAACAATAGTCCGTATTCATAACCAAGCACGAGCATGCTCCAGATGCTGCAAAAATTGACGAAACTTCATTCTAGCAAGATGCCGGCGACAAGAAGTGGTAAGGTCCGTGTAAAGACCCAGTAACATCCATGATCATCCGGGTATTCCGTGTTGGCTCCGGGAGCATATCAAACAGGATCCCTATTGCTACCTTGTCTATCCTTGTAGACTCCGTACTTTTCCGCACATATCCGTGTTAATAACCAGTTAACTCCGTACTCACTCCGGGAATGCTAGGAAAATACAAATTTGGCACCCCGGATCATCACGGACTGAGATGATGATCCGTGTTGCATCCGTGAAGGTGTAAAAGGGGCTTAAGTGATGCATGTCTTCATTCGTCCATTATCGACCTATCCACTCTCGTTGAAGCTGTGTTCACCCCCATTGCACTCAGCCTAACGGCTTCGTGCAGTGGATTGAACAGAGCCTCAACTCGCGTGAGGATAGATCGCCTAATAAACTCATGTGCATGCAATATTTGTATATTATATATAAACAAGTATAGAATACGAAGATATTTCATTTTGCTCGGTCCCCTGATGAAATTAAACTGTAGAATCTGTAAATTTATCAAATAAAAACATATTTTCGTTGATATCCTTCCCACCGCATAGTTTTGGGCACCCGTATTGAAATTTATCTAGTAATGAATTGTAATAGTGACATGTCCTCTTTTTGAGGGGGGGGGGGTTTACCAAAACTAAAGACTTAAAAAGTGAGACTGAAATTCCAGATGTGTAAGAGAAAAACAAAATACATATTGATGATGACGATTATGATTGCGATGATGACGATTGTAATGATGACAATGCTGATTATGATTGCGATGATGACGATTGTGAAGAAGACGATGCTTTTGATGATTGCGATGATGACGATTGTGATGAAGACGATGCTGATGATGATTGTGATGATGACGATTGTGAAGATGACAATGCTGATGATTATTGTGATGATGACGATGCTGATGGTTGTGATGGTGACGATTGAGATGACAATGCTGATGATGTGATTGATGATGACGATGAATGTGATGACGATGACGATGGAGATGACCCTGCTATTAATGATGGTGATGACGATTTTAAGTTACTGTAATGATGACGATAATAAATTGTGATAATGACGATGATGATGGTGATGACGGCGAGGTTGACGATTGCGCAGTTGACAATGGTTGTGCAGCTTTCACCGACGACGATGCCGATGATCGTCCTATAGTAAACTTCTTACCCTATTTTAACAAATCGAGTAAATTGCCCTTCCTATGAATTATTCATATCCTCGTCGCTTTCCCAATAGAAATATGATTGTTTAAAACAATCGTATTTCTTTTGGGAAACCGACGAGGATATTTGCTATTGCAGTGTTTGATAAAGCATTAGCAGCACGCTAGCATTTTGTGGTATCAATGATTATGAGCTAATAATTGGTGTGTTAATAAGTTTACTGTGATCAATTATTTATGTTTTGAGTGTAAGTAGGTGATAATATCCAGATACAGCTCATTTTAGCAGTAATGAAGACATGTGATTGTATTTTTATGTATTGTCTAATAACTGTAATACCTAACGAAATAAACAAATTTATCAAGATGTTTTTAAGGTAAATGCCAGTTTTGGTAACGATATCAAAATGAGTTCGTACAGAATCTAATGAAATGACTACCAAAATGTCTGTTTGTATAAATAAAGGATATGTCCCAAAGGATTATGGAAGAAATTGTGTAATTGCTGTGAAATTAGCAAATATGCACAAGATTCGGGTCAAGCGTCGGGCACGGCATTCAAAGCAATAATAATACACTGTCCCACGTGCGCTTATCTGTGTTGGTGATCTTCAGTGTGAATATTTTTCAGCGTAGATTTCAAGATTTCACAAAGTTCAGTTTATGTGACTGTACCAGATCTAGATCCTCGATGATATACTGACAATTAAGCCTGGTATTACAGACTTTCTCATGAAATCAGTGTTTACTGCAACTACTGGCATTTCTCTTTAAATTCTGTGTTTTTATGATAAGAATTAATGAACAACATATAGCTTATACATTGGAGATGATAATTAATTTTCATTTTCTTGAGAGGGCCTCGACGGAAATACCACGGTAATGACGGTAAAGGATATGATCGTTTATTTTTTTTCTTCACAATATACTTATGCCACACTTGCATGTGCATGGGTGCAAGGTTCACATCGCTACAACAGATCGTCATAACTTATAAAGGCCTAGGTTATATGGAATGTTGTTTGCATAAAAGAAAATTCATGTTCACTTAAGTCAAGAAAGATAGATTGTATATGACATGTCTTTTGCAGTTCAGACAACTTATAAAATAGGGGAAGAGAGAGAGAGAGAGAGAGAAAGAGAGAAATGGGGAGAAAGAGAGAGAGGGAGGGAGGGAGAGAGAGGGGGAGGGGGGGTGGGGGGAGAGGGGGCTCTATTTGCTCTAGATTATGGAATATGAAATTATGAAAAATTATGAAAATATATTTTCATTACATAATTTTATTTCTTTCTAAATAATATTAATGCTCAATATTTCAAAAGTCTTGGGGTTTTTCACGAGCTCTAACAAATGCTTGTTTTTTAAAACCGTTCTTAAAAATTAATGTATGAAAAAGAGTTCTTAAAAGTTTGGATTCAAGTTATTAGAAACAAAATTGTTTGCAAATTATCTGTTTCAAAGGAGTTCGGAAATAGCTTTTGATTTCGCAAAAAGACGTTTGCAAAACTCGTCAGAAAAGTTATCGAATCAAAACATTCGTTCTTACAGAGATACACCCACAAAAATAAACGAATAAAATACACATATACCGAAATAAGAGGAAAGTTTAAGCTTTCGTTTAATATGCTTTAATGTTATACACCTCTAAATGTCACAATATACGTTTAAAAAACTACAACTGTCACCAGAAATGTAACTTGAATGTTTAGATAATGTAGAGATAATTTACCACCTTTCAAAAATAATGTCTGAATGCAGATCGAAGAGGAAAAGTAAATGGCTGTTATCTATATCAGCAAAAAGTAGACTTAACATTATTTGCCATAACATATTTTCTAGAGAGCATTTATATATCACATTTGATTACTTAGGATTATGCCAATAAACAATATTCATAAACATGAATAAATCATTACATATAATATTCTCACCTTGTTCTTCATCTATATTAACATTTTGTTTTTGTTTTGCGTAATATATTGAAAAAAATAATAACAACAATAATAAATAGCCATGTTTGGTTAAAAAAATATATGAATAATGAGACGAATAGGGCAGTAGTGATCACTAATGGCTTTAAGCGGGTATTTAATTTTTGTAAAGATTTTTTTTTGGCATGATGTTGCAATTATAAAATGATGAAAAATTGCCCATGACTGTCACGTAATAAACCATAATTAAATCAAAAGTACAAGGTTTTACATCAAGCTTATTATGTATGAATGAACACTATTTTCAAATCTGTCCATGTTCGCAGCTAAAGGGAATGTGTTGGAGGGGAGTGAATTCCACAACCGAGCCGTCCTTAAATACATGAACATGATGGAGACTGACGAAGAGAAGTATTTGACTTTGGGACAGTGACTCTGAAGGGGGATATGCAGTAGTAGATGAACGGGGGGGGGGGGGTATAATCTAAATGATCAAGTCAGAACATAATGTAACGTGTCTGTCAGTTTTCTTTTCATTTTAATTTTCGGAGTGTATTGTAGGCAAGTCCAGCTCGTTGCATTTGTCGTCGATACAACAAGATGAGTAGTTTACATACTCTTTACCGTCAACAATCATAATATCGTGTATATCACAATCATCTCCGTTCTGCTTGCAACGCCGTTCGACTTCAACTGGCTCGACCTTCATAGTATCGTGGTTATCATAGCTGATAAGTCTCATCTATAGAAGATAACGAGCCAGAGTGTGTTATAAATTTATGCTGATCACTCCTATTCATGTACTGTACATGAACATTTCTTGAATCCATTCAAATAATTATACAAAATAACACGTTCTTTTGGTGACAAGTTTTTCAGTTGATTTTCAAGGAACAATAAGATCAAGATATCACCGATATTGATGAAAAGCATAGGGAATTTCTGCTCAGCGACGTAAAAGAAAATTCAAGAAGAGTGTTTTTTTTATTGAATAAGAACAGCAGTTTGGTGCTTGATTGTGGACAAAATAATACATGTGCAATTTCTTATCAGCTCCAGAATCAGAAACAAAACTTCTGTTCCGGTTACCATTTTTCGACGAACATTTTTAGTTATTTGACGGGCATTTGACAAAACATTTACATAAACTCTGTTCTTGGTTTTTCCGTATACGTCGTCGAGCGAAAAGTCTCTACTATTAACAACGGGACAGACGTATGGAGATGGTGGATCAGAGCTTGATTACATTGGTGTGCCAAAATCGCTTATTTGTCGTGATTAGTGTACTGGTGTAAACACGGTAATCAGTCAAAGAAAACCATGTGAATTTTGCCTGTATCGTGATTTTTTGAAGATTATTTAAAAAATAACAAAATAACAAAAGCTGAAAAGGTACAGATGTATACGATGGAGAGAGAGAGAGGTTCCATGACCTTTTCTCCGGTGACAATTGCTCCGAAGGAAAATCGTTGAGACGTTGAGACAAACATAATCTAAATAGGCCCTAATCATTATATCTTTACATTATTCTGAACCAAAACCTCTATTACAATCCCAACTCCAACCCTATCATGCCTATCTATGTCCTTTGAGAAGGACTGGAGCAGTTGTCACAGGAGGAAAAGTCGTGTCTCCAAATAGATACTGTGATGATGTGGCTCTGGTTGTATAACTGGTTACTATGGTTACAGTATGAATATTGGTCCAGAAATAAGACTTTCCGACATGCCAGACACCGACCTTATAATCTATGATTTTCATTTTGAGCCTTTTGTTGTCCATTGTGTTCTACCTGTCTCCGTCATCATAACATGTTTGACAAGCAAAAAAGGGGGAGGCGGGGGTTACAATTAATTAAGTGTATTTCGTCAACAACAAAAAATTGACAAGCAAAAAAAAAGGTCTTCACACTTCTATTCGGCGGAATTTGAACATTACAAATTTTAATTGTGCCTCTCGAGGAAGGGGGGGGGGGGGGGGGGGTACGGACCGGCTTTGCTCCCCCTCCCATGATCCGCCAGTTATTTATTGATTAGCATTTATTCCATTCATCATTAAGAAAAAACAAGTTACATTCTAAAATTAACATTACATTACATGGAAAAATCGTAAAATAATGCAATATTGATATAATTTGGAAAACATTTTGAAAAAGAGTACATGTATGAATAAAAAGGCAACTAGAAAGGCAAAGCCCTTTTAGTGCTGCCACCTTTACACGTTTTATTTTTCAAATAATTCCTCATTCTCCATACGTGCCCCCGAAACATGTACAAACAAGTTCGCCAATTATGTCTTGAACCGTACAAATAATAAACTTACATAGCACTTTGTGACGCCTTGGTCACACTCGACAGGAGACATTTCATCCGGTGTATTTTTCAGGCAGTATGATTCACCCCTCTCCCCATTGTTCTCACACGAATAACATTGGAGAGCTAGGGAATAATCTTCAAAATAGATAATAAAACAAAGAACACAACAAACAGCATGAAAGAATTGGTTTGCTTTTTTAAAACTAATAGATAAATAATAATAAATAAATGACTGGTAAACCATAGTCATACACAACATCCTATAGCTTTTATGTTTCATCTTAAACCATCTAAATCTAAGTTCATGTTAGATTTGTCATATGATATGATGCCTCTCATTTCAAGGCAAAGATATCAATAATAGTTCCCAGTATTTCAATGGCTGTTTCAAACTTGTAACTTTTTATGAATTTAGGCCAACTTTTTCAATCAAGCATTTTTTTTACAAATTAATTGTTAATCAAAGGTGAATTTCAAAATTTCATCGAAATATCACGAAATCAGAATTATTTGATAAGTATACACTTTTTGTTTTTTGTAAAAACATGCCATCCTTATAAAAATAAGTCTCAGCATAATTATGTCATTGAATTAGTGACTAAAATCATATCTTGGTATTCTTGGACGATGAAATAAAGTATAATACACAAGTTAAAACTATAATAAAATGCATAAGAATAAGTGAAAAGATGACGTCATCAACCCACTAACTGCGCACGAAGACATGCATAATGTTTTTACCCAAAATTGTGAAACTGAGCTAATATTTTTTTATTCCTCCTTCATTTTTTTTAAATTCCTTATTTTACTCTGTCTGCTTAAACCTCATGCCTTAACGATTATTTATTAGTTATTATATTATTATCGATTGCCTGTGCAGACTACTAGAATGGCAGAAATCCGAAGAATATCCCAAAGGCTCCTGTATAAAATTTGCTATTGAATATGAGAGCATATTCAACAGTACAGTGCGCATGCCTCTTTTTGATTGCCAGGGGTGGGATAAATAATAATGATATTGGATGGCTTTATTTCATGGAATACTCGTTAGGGCCAATATTCCACTCATCTGCGATTCGTGGAATATTTCCCCAAACTCTTCGAATATATTTCTGGTATTCCATACTGAGCCATCCGACATGATATAAATATTTGACTTACCTCCCATCATGCCCATGATCACGAATGCTATCAACAGAAGTGAGCCTTTCATGTTTGCTGAACAATTAGATCTGTTAAAACAATATGAGAAAATTTGTTTGGTGAGCTACTAAAAGTTGATTTTAAATACAGATTATCAAATATACTGAATAAAAAAAAGAAGCATTACGACTGGATGCGTTTTACAAAATGGAATTTGCAGCTCACCTAGTCTCGTGGAATGTTGAACGGTCACCTTGCGATAAGTCTGACTCTCATGTTCCGATCGAGCTATCCTATTTATACAGTACAATCAATTAATCTTGTTTCGAGTGACTGTCTGGTGAATTACTCTTATCGTATCATATTCATTATTCAAACTGGAAAAATAGATAGAAAAAACAAATATCATTATGGTTCAGTGATGGGAAACTGGGAATAACTCTCCCTTATTAGCGTGATAAGAAAGATCACGATAATAATGATCGGGAATTTTTACAACCACACTACGCATGCGCTTTCTTGAACGTAGAGAATCTATTGCCAAAAGCCCTTCATGACAAAGCAAGGAGCTCCGAATCTAAGGACGACATGCAGTTCCCATTCCCCATGTTTCGACAATGACCTCCTAGCTGTTCTTTGTCATTTTGACATAGGCATTTTCAATACAGTACCATGTTCTTGAATCCGTCCCCGTTGCAGTTGCTAAAACTCATTACCGAGAGGATGCGTGGATCGAGAAGAATATACAGCAGGCCTACATAAAATAAATAAAATAAAATAGATTGATTGTGATATGATTTGTTACAAAGCACGTGATGATGTGTAAATGTGATTTACGTGATCTGTAAACGTGATTTTGCGTGACGTGTAAACGTGATAAAATCCCACGTGAAAGATGTCGCCGTTTTGGGTTTGCTCTAGGAGAAATACCCCAGTGTTTACATGATGAGCAGTAAATGTTTTAGCATTGCATTTCGTAATCGGAGAGGTATCGTGTAGGGGTCTCGAAGTGTCTCCAGGATATTCAGGTCCTTCCCATTGTACTCCTGAGTATGATGTTTCACGTGACATGCTCCTTGCTAGTGTTGCTATCGATTTGAATTTCGAAGCCATGTGGATCCTTACGACAAAACTCTAACTGATATACATACACCGGTTTGTCACTTTTTAACTACAGTGTTTATTGTTGAAGTGTTTTGAAAATGATGAATATCATGGCAGCTACGAGTTTTGTCCATAGTACATCGAACCTTTCTGCTCATGTGATCATAGTACATTGTCATTATCTTATGAGTATTTCAATGTAAAACATATAGCACGAAAAACTTAATTATATTTTCTTATATAAGTAGAATTGTAAGATGTAAGAGCAATTACATTTAATTAGTTATTTTTTCTTTAATGATATTCATAGCATAGAATGATTAAGAATATTCCAGAATGTCTCAGTAAAGCTTTGTTAGGCATGTTCATTAATAGGCTGAGTAATCTTTGCTATTTCTGAATAGAGATTGCTACACAATATATTCCTAGTGGAAGTGAAAAAGTAATAGGATTAGCTATGTTGTTTACATTGTTAATGCCATTGAGGTTATTCAAAAGTCTTCCAGAAGTGGGCTTTTCTAGAAAAAAGGGTAATGTTCATTTTGAAGACAATACTAGAAGCTTCCAGAATAGTGTAAATTTATATATATAAGCTACAGTTTCTTCAAGGACATCATCATCAGATCAGAACTCAGAGTTTCACACCAGACTTTATGTCGGAGTGTAGTTTATTTCCAACTGGAATACAACATTTATCTTCTGTGGAATTATTTGCACGCCATCAATGAACTGTTTGCAGTTACTTTGTGAGAGGAATTATCAGTTCTCACCGAGATCATCAACCTGTTTTAATGAACGCTTTTCAACCCATGGATTGCTGAAATTGACTGTTAGTTATCATCAACATCGTCCTCACAGACTTTTAAACTCGTTACAGTGACTCTTATTACTCATCGTGTTTCAACATCAATTTCATCATCGACAGCATTACGGACATAAGGAACATTTGCCAGCCAAACTGGATAATCTAATTTGAAATATAATCAGAACTGACACTTCAAGAGATGTAAGATCATTGTTTTTGTTTTGTTTAATGATCAATTTCTGTAATAAAAGAAAATGAAATTAATTTTTAAACTAAATTTTTATTGTTATTTGTTGCAGTATCGTAACAATTTCAATAAATAGATGAAAATATATATTTGATGATTTTACTCAAGTGTTTCGTGTGCGACAGCTAGGCTATGTGTTTTTCACATAGTTCATTGAGCCTTACTATTGTAGAATGAATAAGAACGAAATATTTAAGTGACAGATTATCAATGACACGAGTTAGTTTATTTCCTATCAACGATTAAAGTAAAACCAAACAACGATGATGACGGCACAAACCGAAGTCTTGCACAAAGTGTTTCGAACTTATTTTAGTTAAACATACTTAGAAAAGAAAGATTTTATGTGAAATCAACGACGGAAGGAAAAGAGTACAAACAAATCTGGTATCATTACCATGGTGATACTTCACTAAATCAAAAGTAAAGTATGAAGATAAAGTTGCAGTTATTTACTTGTTTCCATGCAACAGTTCTATGCAAAAAAAGGCTCCGACGATGTTACATATACGACCTTGAAAATGCCAAAACATGAATAAATTATATTGCAATATTCTTCACTACTATATTGTAAAAGATGATTCAATATAAACCCCAACTTTGGAAAATTGTTGTACCAAATGATATCAATCTCTTTGTAACAAACACATGGACAACGAAACAAGCAGTTTTGTAAACATAAATTAGTATAAATATACACTAGCGTACCTACGGGGGGAGGGGCAGCCTGCCCCCCTGACGAGTCACAACCCATGCAAAAGACATGCCCCTGCCCCTGCTGACGAGTTTGAATACCTATTTTGCCCCCCCCCCTGTGGAAAATCCTAGGTACGCCACTGTATATATAGAAAAGCAAAAGGAAATAAAAATTGAGGAACAGAGAGGGAGAGAGAAAGAGAGAGAGGGAGAGCAGGGGCTTAACAGAGGTCGGTGGCCGGGGGATGGGGGCATGAGCCATAAATTCCTGGTCATATGAACATGATTTTTTTAAATTATTGTACCCCGAGCATTAGGGCAAAGCTCAATGCATGATAAGTGCAAAAAGAGGAGGCACAGCAAAAAGGTGCTTAATATAAATCCCGAGCGAGAAAAATAACCCTTTCATGAGAATCTAACTTTGAAATTGATTTCACGCGGTATTCAGAAAGTAATATCATATCTTACATCTTCCTTCCCTTTTCTTTCATCTTTTTTTGTTCTCGGTTGTAAGATTTTCGGGGGCCAGTGCTATGCGGATCGGGCCCGGAGCAATGACGGCACCAGGATTTTAACCTCGGAGGAGGCAATTTTTTTTTTTTGGGGGGGGGCAACAAATAAATATTTGAATATATTATTTCTAAAATTCGAGCGGGAAGCGTGAGTTTTTTAATGTATACCCCACTGACTAGAAAAGGGAACTGTTTAGGACCAGCTGTTTGGATTGGGTCAAGAAGATGATATATCACCAAAGAAATAATGCGAGCGCGACCTGAAAATTGTTGATATCCTGAGATGATAACTGGACATTCTAAGAACATTTTGTAATCATGAACTTAAATAAAGCAATTGATACGAGCGCGTAGCGCGAGCTGAGAATTCAATGGAAATTATGGATGTGTATCTCGCTAAAACGAATAATGAACTCATGTGAACCGATAATTTATTATCTCAGTCAATAATCACTGCGAGCGCGTAGCGCGAGCGACATTATAAATTTTATATAATGACCTTAAAGATTTATGTTAGTGACAAATAATGTTGGGAGCTACATGTAACAGTGAATGGATGAGAAAATGTTAAAAAGTTAAAGAACGAAAAAGCTGTTTTGGAGCATTTTTCAGCTTTAGTAGCATGCTTTTGACATTTTTTTTTCAAAATTTCGGGGGAGGGGCCAATTCCCCGCGCCTCCTCCCTAGGCGCCGCCACTGGTCTGGGGTGAAGGCCCCCACAACCTTGTGATAGTTTTAAACATTGCAAATGACCACTACTTTATCAAATCGCGGGAACATGCACAACACATATTAACGTCAACGCAGATGCGGGTAATAAACAAAATATCCTGAGACAGCACAACATAGCAAATGTGGAAAAATTTGTATAAGTCGCCATCGAGCGAAGCGAGCCAGAGTCCTTTAAAATGATTTTGAAATAAAATTCTGCTTATATGACAGTAGGTTTGGAAATTTAGCCAAAGTAAACATTAAGAGGCTTTTACGGGGCCAGCGTGAAGTCTTACTTAGGTTAGGACATAATAAAGGGCATTATATGACACCTACATATAGATAGATTTGGTGAGACTACATGTACCACATATCGACCACCTCTTTTGAAACCGACCACCTTGCGCGCGTTAAAATTATTGCGTATTACAAACGATACGCGCGGGAGAGTAGGTGCAGTGTCCATAGAAATGGTAAGAATCGATTTTACGAGAAAAAAAGAAGCAATAAAAAGAAAAAAAAATTAGTAGAATTAATCAAAATTGTATTGACCAGACCCAAACCCCGCTGATAAACCAAGAAATCCGATAGGAAACGGCTTTAGAACAAATATCCGTCATCAATCGTCGAATCATGTGCCGGAGCTCGCAATGGAAGTAGTGAGACGATCATTTAGCATGTTGACATCATAGAACTGATTTGGAAGAGTTAAAATACTTCGCCACCGCGACAAGAATCGGCCATAAACTTAGTGTATCGCGGATGGTCGGTTTCAAAAGATGGGTGCAAATGAGCAATGTAAAATCGTCGTATTCGTTGTTCGTCGATATTATACGCGGATTGAACCGGAGTCGCCGTGCGAAACATGGGAATCTGATCTGCTTAATTTTCTGCAGAATTGAGACAAAAACTGGGTAAAAATGATGAATATTTTCGCAGATACGATGCTTAGAATATTAGGTGGTCGATAAGGGGTAGTTCCAACCATACCTGTGATTTGATTGATTGTTGTTTGATATCTTTCATTCAGCCCATTTTGCAATGACATCACCAACCGTGTAATTTGGATCCATACGATTTTGTCAGATGCAAGCGCGCATTGTACAACGCCTAATTAGCTTGTTGTACGCGAGCAAATGGAAGGCTGAATGTCACACATTCGTACTGCTGCACACAAGACGTACCATCCAAAATGTACCTCCAAAATGGACCATTGCACGGCTTTAGGAGGTGACGTCACAATGCGATTTCATCGATTAAATGACAATGCGCGTACAGCTCGCGGGCTAAATTAGGCGAGCGGCGAGAGGCCAAAATTTGGGACTTTAATCCCCCCGACTGGATCAAAGCAAAAACATGCATCATTTTGAAGGAAATTTTCTGAATTTTTCAGAACTGAGAGTTAAAAGTGTCGCAGAGTGTAGCTTCACCATGGAAACCAGCCTTGAATAGGCCACGCCCATTTTTGCGATAAATGCAAAGCAGCAACTTATTATTTAGATTTGTTAATTAATTATACTAATTTATATATAAATATAGAATTTTCAAGGATAAAATCACTACAGATTGAATATGATAATGCCTAGCAACCAAATATATATTTCATACATATTTCATTTCAAAATTGTTGCCTAGCAACATTATTTTCCCTAGCAACCATATTCACTTTTCAATATTCTATAATTTTTTTACCAGATTAATTCCTTTTATAATTTTTTAAAGTTTTTAATTTAAAAAAAAAAAAATAATAAATCTTGAAAAAGTGATAAAAGAGAAGACTAATGTATAATGCATATATGATCATGAAAAGTTACCTTATTGCCGTTTTGATTAACCCCTGCATGTGGATATCAATAAATATATATGTTTGTGTGTATTTACGACTATATGAATCATTTAATGGATATTGTAATATAGTTATAAATCAAATAGATACCCTACTGTGTCATGTTATCTGTTCTAATCTACATGTAAATATTTGAGTATTCACAGATATTTCTGTTACCTATGGAAACCATTTTATGTTGCCTAGCAACAGTATTTTCCCTAGCAACCATCACTTTTTGGCGATATTTCAAGCCTGTAACCTCCACAAAATTCCTGTTTTTGGTCCTCAAAATGCATCTTATACTATTCTAAGCATTTATTGTGGTGATGACAATTAATTTCAACCATCTGGCCAGGAAGTCAGCATATTGAGAGAGGGCATGGCTGTATACAGAAAACTTTTCCTTGGGGGTGGCAAGAAAGTCTCCAAGAAACAAAGCGAGGAAGCAAAGCGACTGAGTTTGGCAAGGGATTCTTTTTCATAGTAAATGGAAGGATATCATGCACACTTAGTGAAATTTGTGAAAATTTTCAGTTAGATACCCTGTGTCAAGTTATTTGTACAATCTAAATAATTCAGTATTCATAGAATTTTCTGTTACCTATGGAAACCATTAAGTTGTCTAGCAACAGCATTTTACCTAGCAACCATCACTTTTTGGCGATATTTCAAGCCTGTAACCTCCACAAAATTCCTGTTTTTGGTCCTCAAAATGCATCTTGTACTATTCTAAGCATTTATTGTGGTGATGACAATTAATTTCAGTCATCTGGCCAGGCAGTCGGTATATTAAGAGAGGGCATGGGTGTATACAGAAAACTATTCCTTGGGGGTGGCAAGAAAGTCTCCAAGAAACAAAGCGAGGAAGCAAAGCGACTGAGTTTGGCAAGGGATGCTTTTTCATAGTAAATGGAAGGATATAATGCACACTTTTGGTGAATTTTGTGAAAATTTTCAGTTTAAAATTGCATCTTTTCGCTGCGTACGGCCATGGTAGGGGAAATGAGTATTATTAACAGTATCATTTAGTTTGTTATTTGGAACATTTTATTATACATTTTAGGAAAAGTAATATATATATATATCCAAGACCAACCAATAAGTCTTAAAGTGTATCCAAGACCAGCCAATAAGTCTTAGAGTGCCTGCCATGGGAAAACGGAATTATTTACCTTGTAAAAATATAGCGATTGTGAACTCGAAAGCTAAACTTGTACTTTATGAGGTTTCTACTAAAATGTGTAAATCACAATGATCTATCAAAGTTTCTATCTGCAATTCTGGCAACTCTGTACATTGTGAACTCAAAAACTAATTACTTTATGAGGTTCCTACTAAAATATGTAAATCACAATGAACTATCAAAGTTTCTATCTGCAATTCTGGCAATTTTCCTGTGTTGTTGGAAGTTTTTTTTCTTTTTTGTTGTTGTTATTATACCAATGGATGGGCAATAGGGCAGTTTAACACAGTAGTATACTTGCAGACCTTCAAACATGATTGCTGGTTTATCTGCACAACTTGATGAAAAAAACCTTTTCAATGATCACCTGCCATGATTTAAACACAGATCAAGAGATCCTCAGTATGTCGAATGTACCAACTAGACAACAAAAATTACTCTAATCTGTGCCTGTTGCTCACTAGAACCGATTAGTCTCTGTACATTAGTGGGCATTACATTACTGATTCCAGCAGTTCATTAGCAGGTCAAATATCTGTTTAAGTAGAATTAATTAGGTGAAAGCCCTGTTATTGTCTCATCAAGATAAATGGCAAAGTCCTAACCATAGAACTTATGAGTATTCCCATTTAAGTTCTTTCTATAACTCTAAACCAATCTCTCTCCCTTTCTCGAGAAGCCACCTCCGATCGAGAAAATGTAATTATTGGGGATTTCAACAGTCACAGCATTATCTGGGGGTATGGAGGAACCAACGAGATGGAGAACTTGTGGAGAACTGGTCAGATGCAAATCAGATTGCATCACCCAACAAAATGTGACAAAGTTGTGCTTGACCCTCTCCCGCACACTCAACATCAACCTATTGGGCTGAAGGTGAATGAAGCCATCACTCTACGCACACTTCCCTTTCACAGATGTTTCACCCTGAAGAAAGCAATCTGGGAGCAGTTTGTCATAGATCCGGATAACTATCCACAGGATCTTCCAGCACTCCCTACTCATTACGACACATTTGGAAAGCTATTGAAGAAATCATCAGAGAAGAATATTCCACGAGGATGCTGTACAAACTATTCTCCGGGCTTGACGAATGATGAAGCTGCTGTACAGTAAATATTTCAGGAGCTTTGAGAATGACCCCTTTGGTGCCGATACACTTGAATGTGGGGGAAATTGACAACTGCCATTATGGATAATATAAAGAAAGTGACAGTTAATTTAATAAATCAATGGACATGACTCACAACAGCAGAAAAGCCGGGGAAAACGATTCGGATCCTTGAAAAACGATTCAGTATATACCCATAGTGACCACCGACCAAGTGGCCCACTACCTTCTTGTGTACAGTCAAGGTAACCCTATTTATTGCCCACGAAGGGCCAACCTCCCTTAAATAAAAGTGCAATGACAGTCTCCCAACTAAGAGTCAATTTAAATTCACAAACCATTCAGCCTGAACGTCTTGTCTGCTTGTGCTAGGCTATCAAAGGGAATAATTAAGAGCAACAAGGTACCTGGATTAGATGATGTCCTCTGTGAGCAGATCACCCTTCTTGGACCAATGGCTGCTGACATGTTAAACCACTGTTTGCATGAAGAAAAAAACAATGGCAAGAGGAAAGTTAGGGTAGTTGCCAAAGTCGAGCCAGGCAAAGACCCATTGATCAGAGTTACAGAAAAATCTCTCTACTCTGTCACACATACAAGCCCTTTGAAAAGCTCCTGCTTAACCGCATTGTTCCCTTTGTGACTGAGTTCTTCATTCCAGTAGAATCAGGCCAGTAGTAAAGTCCTTTACTTATCAAGTACTGAATCTGACTCGGTACATCAGATGGTTTGAGGAAGGTCTGAAAACTAGAGCAGCCTTTGTAACTTAACTGCAGCTTATGAAACAGTTAATCGTGGGGTAGGCCTTCTTACGAGGAAAGTCATTGTGGTGACAAAGGAAGTCAAGTTGACAAGGCTAATTCAAAAAATGCTGAAACTGGTTGTGAATCTCAGTGGTTCCAGCAGCAAATGGTGGAGGCAGAAAAATGGTCTCCCACAAAGAAGTGTCCTTGCCCAACTCCTCTTTAACATCTATACAGACGACCAAGTAATCCGTCTGTATGCTACCATAAAGAGTAGATGAACTTTACCTATTGTGTGGCACAGTCCCCCAGATATAGAGGTATCAGCACGGGTGGAAAAAAGAGCAAAAAAGATGTCCTTCTTCTTCCACTCTCTAACTATGAACCTGACACAAAGAGACTGGAATCAAGACAATTTCCTTCACTTGACTGAATCCCTTGATAGCTATGCACACAGTCAAAGGATCGCCCTAGGGACAAACCATCTCCAGTCTGTGACGCAAAAGCTTTCCATGTGACCTACGAATCATGTCCCAGGTTCAAATGACAGTTGGACATCCTGGCTATGTCTTACATGGCTATGTCTTGCATATGGTCTGGAACAAAAAGGTGCAAAGTCCTTAATATGCAGTTCGGGGCTACAGCAGGGATGCAGACACTATCTACGACTGAGGAGAGGATCAGACAGTGCATCACCTTTTGGTCTGCCCCCCCCCTCCTACCAGAGCCGTGCGCTGCCAAAGATCTGGAGTCACTCAACCCAAAAGCCAGATCTTGCTTGAACCCTCTACTACAAAGACTTGTGTCCGGTTGAGCATAGCAAATTAATTTGAGGTTCTCAATAGCTTGAATTTGGGTTTTCAGTTTATAATTTTTTTAAATAATAATTTATGTAATTTCATTGGTGTAACTTACTTGGTTTAATTCAACCTAGTTAAAAAGTTAAAAGTTTGGTTTGAAATGGAAAAAATAAGTGGTTAACTTAAGGAGCTTAATGGTTGCTAAGGAAAGTTATGTTGCTAGGCAACAATTTCTGAGAAAATGTTCATAAAATTCATGCTAAGTTGTTTTTCAGTAATTCTTCTTACAATATATAGTAGATCTATCCTTTGAAAATAAGAAAAATATCTGATAATTTAAATTAATAAGTAAAAATTCAATATTCGTGATAAATATTCAATAAGTATCTAAAATGGGCGTGGCTTGTTCAAGGCTGGTTTCCAAAGTGATGCTACACATTACGGCATTTTTAATGCCCAATTCCGGAAAATTCAGGAAATTTCCTTTAATTTGATGTATGATTTTGCTTTGATCCAGCCGGGGGGATTAAAGTCAAGAAATAAGGCACTTTTTGGCTTCTGGCCGCTCACCTAAATGCGCAATGCTGTCCAAGATCATGTGCGCTTGGCCCGGCTTGTGGGATTTTGATTTTCGCTTTCAATATTTTTGCTCCCTTTTTATAGATTACTGCAGGGAAAAATTCTTGGTTTTTTTAAAAATATTTTGGCTTGATTCCTAGGAGTTGTACAACACAAATAGCGAATATTCTTATTCGTGCAATGGTGCGAGATTTCGCATTCGGTGAAAGAAAGAAACGCTCTATTCAACTCGGCTGACGTCTCGTTGAATAGAGCATCTTTCTTTCACCTCACGCGAAATCTCGCATCATCGCACTCGTGCCTATTCGCTATTTGTATACTGACACTCAGGGGGTGGAAACTCCGCTTCTGCATCCGGTCAGAATTGAAGAAAATTTTGGAGGGTCAAAAGTGCACACTGCTCCCATATTACATGTACAAGCCTATGGACGCCGCCACTGTTTTGGTACACCAGCGAAATGGAGGCGTGGTCATGGAACGCCCTTCGCGCATAGCGTAAAATATGTAAATTAGCATTTGGTCTGTAATTAGCATAATGCGCGACCCGTTGGTGTACGTGTCTAAATAAAATACATCATGCCACGGCCATTCATTCATTCTTCATAAGTAATCGTATTTTTATTGATCCATTTGTTCTTGCCTGTCACGATTATTACTGCATTATTTCAGCTGCAAGTTGCCTGGATTTTTTCTAAGGCAATAACTGGAAACTTTATGGGAGGGATTTTAATTGAGCTTGACTTGCCCTCTTTCCTTACAATTTTCATTCTATTAATTACATTCACTATTTATATTACAGAAGAGGTCCTCCCCCCCCAAAAAAAAATGGTGCCATAATAATTTTTCCCTTAAATCGTGTAAATGTTCCTCGGTTGATCTCTTTATGTTTCTGAAGCCCTTATTTGAAGACCTCACTTGCAAATGGGGTTAGGTCCATTTTTCATCAAATTTGATTTTTTTTTTTTGTCTCAATGTGTACATTTTTAGTAGCTCTATAAGATGATACCAAAGAAAAGTTGAAATTCCCACTAAAAGGTGATCTAGAATGGCAAAGAAAAATTACTTTTTTTTCAAAAGGGGTATAGGTCCGCACATTTTTTGGGGGGGAAATGAATATTTTACAAAATATGAAGACAGGTAGATTTCTTTCATAGCCAATTTTATGTTCACATAGTAGGGCATCATGAAAATTTAATTTCGCATAAGAATATTGCAATTTAGTTTTAAATAAAAATATCGCAAAATGGAAGAGTGGACCTAACTCCTTTTGCAAACAAACTATTCTGAAGAGCTCATTTGTCAAAAGTGGTTAGGTCCATAGTTCATAATTTTTATTGTTTTCTGTCTCAAAACCTCTATATTTTTAGTCGTTCTAATGAAAACAACAAAAATTTGAAATTCACATGAGAAAGAAAAATCACCTTTTTAATCAAAATTGATTGGATTCATTTCAGTTTAGTTGCAAAAGGGGTTAGGTCCAGTGGTCCACAATGATATTTTTTTAAAAGAATATATAGAAAAAATTGAAGACAGGTAGATTCCTTTTATACCCAATTTTATGTTCACATGATAGGGTAGTACATCATAACAAATTAGTTCATAAGAGTAATGCAGTATAAGTGAGAATGAGAATGGACCTAACCCCTTTTGCAACTAAACTCTTCATTTACATTTTTATCTTTTCTGTTCATATTTAATTGCAGAAAACTAAACGAACCTTTATTTCATCATTTGAACAAAATAAGAACAAATCAAATTATTTTATATAATCATTGTAGTCTCCAATATAGGTCCTATTACGAATAGCAGTCAGGAGCACTTAATTTTAAATGGCGACTTCTATGTCACCATCATTCATCAATAACCATGACCTAGGTACAATATTTTAGGGGGATTCTCAAAATTATCTAGGCAAGAGAGCAAACCCATCGTAGGCTATAGGATACTTATTTTTTATTTTCAACTGGAAATGAATCTGGTAAATTTTGGTATGGAAAGAAAAATACATTTTATATACAGGTTCCATATTTTGTAGAAATAATTCCCCTCCCCCGTACACCCATCATGAACAGTAAGGTCTTATGATTGCTTCTTCCAAAACAAACAACTTTCTCTAACTGCCCCACCCCAATTTCCTGCCTCTTCTCTCTCTCTCAGAAAATGACACACACAAATATATGCATAAAGGCAAACAATTCTATCATTTTATTACTTTCCCACTCTTATCCTTATTTCTCTTGAAGAATACTTTAACTGCTGTTTGCTCTCATGTTGTCACAGTAGTATCATCACATTTGAGTACAGAGTGCAACATCTTGTGCCATTTGTGCTTAACAATTTTTGGAAGCAATATATCACAAATTGGTGATTAATGAATGAAAATGACCAAGATCAGATAATTTAATTCAAAATTAACATGTTTATTAAGAAATCCATTTTCTAAAACATTGAAAATAACATAACAATAATAATTAGAGTCTACAAGCATTAACTTAGATTTAAAAAATAAAGGATTGAGAACATTTTTTCACTTCAGTCAAAATATATAATGTTTATTAAAATTTCATTAAATAATGTCGATGAGCCTAATAGTTAATATGAGGGATGCATCCAGGATTTCATAAAGAGCATAAAATCTGTGATATTCTGTTTATTTTTCCACAAAAGTTTGTCACTCAAAAAAAGGAGGTAAATTCCTTCCAAATTTGCTGACAAGAAATATTCTACTAATGTGAGAGCACTCCACATAAAGGGGGGGGGGGGATAATTCCAGAATCTCCCTAAAGAGTGCCTTTCCCAGTCAATACATTGGTGAATCATTCACAAAATTTGATATTGTCTACTGTCACTGTGGCTAGAATTCAATCTATTTTTAAAATATAGTCTATTGATATATTTTTGCTGAGGTTATCCATGTAAAAAACTTTTTTAAAAAGTAAGATAACAATAAATGTAATTTAATATTCTTACATAATTATTCAGCCATTCTATGAAGACTTGCAATTATGGTAACTTTGTCCAAGCCCATTGCAGCTACCATAAAGACCTTGATTTCTTGCTCAGCCCTGTTACCATGGTAATTGTCATAGTGACAAGATTATAATAGTAATAACTTGTTTATAATGGAGGTCCAGGAATGATACTAAAATTATTTCTTAATCCTCTGATCACGTTTATTAACATTTATCTACGCATGATTTTTATTTCAAAAGATAAATTTTTGTCTTGTATTCAATAGGCCTTTAAAATGGAAATTATATTTAATTTCTCAAAAATTTCTAAGAATTAGTAGAAGTATTAAATATTAATAAAAGGTAATACATTTGCCCATTGGAAAAAAAATATTTCTTACTTGTATTCTGTGTAAATTTTTTTATACTTTAATGTCATTGCCTGCTGATGAACCTGAACTTGTACTACACTCTTTTCTACAGATATGCAGTTTAAAGAACATTCAATGCTTTGTTGATATGTCTATTCACATTAATTTGAAGTAACTACTTATTAACTTGGCCTACATACTTCTTCCATCTTGGTACTTGTTGTGATACCGGAACTTAAACAGCTTGGGCAGCGGGAAATCTGCATTGTAAAAAATAGAGAAAGAACAAAATGAGCTGCTGATGTAAATTATTCTTACTCATCTACATGTAGTCCAGTTTTATTAAGATTTAAACTCTATTTAGTTCTACATCCAAATAAATTGATATATCAATATAACTATTTACAGTATGTTTTGATAATAAAGAGTGCAAATTATTTCAAATATTTATCAGATGATAACTGTTAATATGTTTTTTTATGTACATGCACATAGACATAAGGTATGGTCGGTAAAAATGGAAATACTGGTGAATCTGAATTCAAGCAAATATTATCTATCAGTGGAGCTTTAATTTTACATGACATCTCATCTTTATTCAGCTCAATTGGCCATACCCCCCCCCCCCCTCCCCAAAAGAGGGAATATTTATTTATTTAGACTATTTGTTTTGGTTTTTTTTGGGTGGGATGAGCTTAGATACAGGCTGTATTATTATTAAAACAACAAGCATACCTTGCAATTTTCCAATTCAGATGTCCTGTTCCTCATTAGAGTGTAACTCACACTTGCTGATCTGCATACTTCTCAATTTTGTCCCTCTGACCGGGTGTGAACTGCTAAGATCTTGGTCCTATTGGATCTGCAATAAACATTTTTTTTAGTTTGAGAGTATTAGAGATAAATAAAACTACTCTTCTTATACAATATTTTAAAAAAATCCAGCTGCCCATATCATTGAAGTATGAATATTCCAAACTAAATTATCTGGTCCAAAAACTTCATTCTCTCTCTATCATGAAGTTTCACAGAGGCATACGCATACCAGGTACCCAACTGTTTATTAAAGTAAAATGATTCTAACCACATATTGCTTCAGCTGTATAGCTGAATCAGGACCTGGTCTATGCTGGTCCTGTATATAACTGAAGAATCACATTATATTTGAATGAAGTAATAACTATGTACTAAAAACGTTTTCAGAATACCACCCCAGGCCAGGCCCAGGGCATCCTGTTCAAATAGAAACTTGATTTATGTCTAAGTCATTTCATTCAAATCCTAACACTAAATCAATTGGATTTCATTCATGATTACTCTGAAGTAAAAAGTTTCTGAATAATAGAAGCTGCTGAGAATTATACTTATTCATATGAAGATGAAATAGCGTGGACGGACTAGGCCTAAACTTCAACTTTCAAGCTTGAAGTTTGGGCCTAGTCCATCCCCGCTATTTTCATACCCCATCACTACATCGACAATCTTGCTAGCCGGCGAGCGCCGGCGATATCAAGGCCGGATCTCGCTCTGACCAAAATCGACAGTTTGTCGTCAGGAGGTCGGAAACAAGTCCACATCTACCCCTGATAATTGACAATAAAACTGAAATACAGGTTTACTTTTTGCCTACATGAAGCATATTCCGATGAAGGTCTACGACAAATGGTAAGTTAGGCCTATTTTTTTGAGAAACTAACTGACAGATGATTTATTTGGAAGTCAGGCAAAAGAAATGGGAGTGTATGGAAATGGAGGTTTACGTAGTAAAGTAATACGGGATGGGCCCCGAACCCCGGCAAACACATCACCATTGCAAGTGAGATCAAAACATGAAAATGAACTTAACTTACTTTTATTCTTATGGAATGTCATTAAGTTAATATTGATGTTCCCTCCAAGATTTTCTGCTCCAATGAAGTTCACTCAGAAATCACGATTTCGAACATCAATTCTATAAACAGATGATTAGTCGAGCTATTTCGTTGTAGAAACTGGAAATTCGCAGAGTCCGAAAGAACAACACTTCGCACAGATCTCGTAGGGAATTGTGGGATCGAAAAAACGTGTTTAATTCATAATATATGAATAAAACATTAGCGTCTTAGCCAATCAGAGAAGTGCATTTTGCGTAATTTGACGTCATTCTTATGAATAAAACATTGACCCTCCAAAATCACCCTTCAAATTGTCCGCCGGCAGCCATATTGGCTGTGTACAAAACCTATGGGAAAAGAAAACGCGCGAAAAGAGTTACCTCTCTAGCTCCCTTCGGGAGCTTACGTATACGTAAGATCGTATCTCTGTGCTGACACTGCAGGCCAGCGCCATCTGAAGGTTATGTCTGCAGGCACCAGCAGTGCGCATGTTGCAATGACGTAACAATCAACAGACCGAACTCGCACTGCATGAGCATGTTTTGCATCGAAATTCATGAATTTCATATGAAAAAAAAAAATAATTTCGGTGTCATATAAGCCAAATGGTTACACTTCGTAATTCCGAAGGTTCGCAATTCCGAAGGTTCTTTATTCCGATGGTTCGTAATTCCGAAACACGTAAATTGCCTATACCTCGATGTTCGTTAATCCGAAAACGTACAAGGGTTCGTTAATCCGAACATTTGTGGCGTTATTCCGAAGAAGGTTCGATAATCCGAAAACGAAATAAGGTTCGTTGTCCCGAAGGTTCGTAAGTCCGAAAACGAAATAAGGTTCGTTAATCATTACGTATTCGGAATTACGAACCTCATTTCGTTTTCGGATTAACGAACCTTCGGAATTACGAACCTCACTTTGTTTTCGGACTAACGAACCTTCGGAATTACGAACCTCATTTCGTTTTCGGACTTACGAACCTTCAGAAACAGGAACCTTCGGAATAACGAACCTTCGGAATATCCGAACCTTCGGAATAACGAAGCTTCGGAATTACGAATGTATGCGAAACCAAATAATGATTTTTTTTTCATTCTTGAATTGGACAGAATACTTCATTCGGTGAAAGATAAAATAAAGAAAGATAAATGGCTTATTAATAAAAATTAAGACATCATCGCGGCTAAGGCTGAATTGCGATGTATACACAATGTAATAAAGACAAAAAATATTCAAACAATAACACAAATAATTACAAAATAAATAATACGGAGCAAGTATGATATTGAAACTACTTGTGTTGTGGAATTCTAGAAAGGAGAGAGAGAGATGGGGAAGAGAGGCAGATAGAGAGAGGGGGGGGGGGGGTGGAAAGGGATAGAGAGAAAGGGGGGGGGGGGTGAAGGAATGGAGCAGACAGTCAGAAGAAAAGAAGGTACAAACATTATGGAAGTGGTAAAAACATGAAGTTGTAAGGCTGCAAAAATTTTACGTTAGAATAAACAAAGTTAGAAGAATTTGAAAGTAAAATATTATCCTTAACACATATTGGTATAGTGGTCCACATTATCATTTACCGGTATATACTTCTTGTACTTTAAGAACACGTGTCATAGGGGGAAAAAGCAATAGTATTTACAACTCAAAGAAAGAGAGGAAGAGAGATGGATAAAGAAAGAGAAGGAGAAATATGGATATAGAAAGACAAACAACGGTAAGAGAGGATTTGCAATGAGCACGGTTGAGCTTTCTCCTTCAGCGTGTGTAAGAATGTATGTGTACTTTAATTTTGTATGTCTTACCGTGTGTACACTTAATCGGCTTTTGCATCGGCTCGCGGTTCAGAACCGCGAGCCGATGCAGCATCGCCTTTTTCATAGCGTGTAAACGCGATTAACTTGCATCGGCTCGCGGTTCAGAACCGGCAATTTTGCACCACCAAAGTAGTAGGTTCAGAACCGCGAGCCGATGCAGAATCGGCTTTTTTTTACTACGTGCAAACAGAAAGCCGATTCTGCATCGGCAATTGGAGCGCATTTCATTTACTTTACCATTGTGACGTAATTGTAAGCGCACGAATCCAGCGTTATCTTTATCATGACGTATATTGTTGGTGTGTGTATCATTTTAGGTTTTTGCATCGGCTCGCGGTTCTGAACCGAGAGCTGTTACAGCGTGTACACGCAGTGCCAGATAAACCAAAAGCCGATTCTGCATCGGCATTTGGTTCTGAACCAAAAGCCGATCAAGTGTAAACACGGTACGGCTGACTATGCGCACTCAGATTCATGAATCAAAGTGCGTCACAAAAGAACAAAATTACTGTTTTCCCTGTTTTCAAGCACGGCGAAAAATAATCATATTTTCAGAGAAAATGAATAAATTGTCGGACAAAGGCAAAATTGGTGTTAATTCTATCTGATTTTGTTGTTTTTTATTCTCATTATCAAGTAAATCTAGAAAATTCGTTATATAAACTAAAGCCCCTTTTACACCTTCACGGAAGCAACACGGATCATCCCGGATTGTCAATCCGGGGTCATCCGTGTACAGTCCGGGACTACCGTGTACACTCCGGCTACTCATCCGGCGCCATCCTTTATGTACCGGCATGTCCGGGAGAAAAATTGAACATGTTCAATTTTTCATCCCGGATTACACGGACTGATAATCATCCGTGTTCATCCTTGTAGCCTCCTTGTACATCCGTGTAGCTGCCGAATTCATCCGGGAGGCTCCTTGTAAGAACGGGTGATCCTTGTTGATACCGGCTTTATCCGGGGTCAAATGTTTGTATTGTTTGCGTACATGAACAATAGTCCGTATTCATAACCAAGCACGAGCATGCTCCAGATGCTGCAAAAATTGACGAAACTTCATTCTAGCAAGATGCCGGCGACAAGAAGTGGTAAGGTCCGTGTAAAGACCCAGTAACATCCGTGATCATCCGGGTATTCCGTGTTGGCTCCGGGAGCATATCAAACAGGATCCCTATTGCTACCTTGTCTATCCTTGTAGACTCCGTACTTTTCCGCACATATCCGTGTTAATAACCAGTTAACTCCGTACTCATCAGACTAAAATTCCAGATGTGTAAGAGAAAAACAAAATACATATTGATGATGACGATTATGATTGCGATGATGACGATTGTAATGATGATAATGCTGATTATGATTGCGATGATGACGATTGTGAAGAAGACGATGCTTTTGATGATTGCGATGATGACGATTGTGATGAAGACGATGCTGATGATGATTGTGATGATGACGATTGTGAAGATGACAATGCTGATGATTATTGTGATGATGACGATGCTGATGGTTGTGATGGTGACGATTGTGAAGATGACAATGCTGATGATGATTGTGATGATGACGATGAATGTGATGACGATGGAGATGACCCTGCTATTAATGATGGTGATGACGATTTTAAGTTACTGTAATGATGACGATAATAAATTGTGATAATGACGATGATGATGGTGATGACGGCGAGGGTGACGATTGCGCAGTTGACAATGGTTGTGCAGCTTTCACCGACGACGATGCCGATGATCGTCCTATAGTAAACGTCTTACCCTATTTTAACAAATCGAGTAAATTGCCCTTCCTATGAATTATTCATATCCTCGTCGCTTTCCCAATAGAAATATGATTGTTTAAAACAATCGTATTTCTTTTGGGAAACCGACGAGGATATTTGCTATTGCAGTGTTTGATAAAGCATTAGCAGCACGCCAGCATTTTGTTTTGAGTGAAAGTAGGTGATAATATCCAGATACAGCCCATTTAGCAGTAATGAAGACATGTGATTGTATTTTTATGTATTGTCTAATAACTGTAATACCTAACGAAATAAACAAATTTATCAAGATGTTTTAAAGGTAAATGCCAGTTTTGGTAACGATATCAAAATGAGTTCGTACAGAATCTAATGAAATGACTACCAAAATGTCTGTTTGTATAAATAAAGGATATGTCCCAAAGGATTATGGAAGAAATTGTGTAATTGCTGTGAAATTAGCAAATATGCACAAGATTCGGGTCAAGCGTCGGGCACGGCATTCAAAGCAATAATAATACACTGTCCCACGTGCGCTTATCTGTGTTGGTGATCTTCAGTGTGAATATTTTTCAGCGTAGATTTCAAGATTTCACAAAGTTCAGTTTATGTGACTGTACCAGATCTAGATCCTCGATGATATACTGACAATTAAGCCTGGTATTACAGACTTTCTCATGAAATCAGTGTTTACTGCAACTACTGGCATTTCTCTTTAAATTCTGTGCTTTTATGATAAGAATTAATGAACAACATATAGCTTATACATTGGAGATGATAATTAATTTTCATTTTCTTGAGAGGGCCTCGACGGAAATACCACGGTAATGACGGTAAAGGATATGATCGTTTATTTTTTTCTTCACAATATACTTATGTTTTTAGTACATGCCACACTTGCATGTGCATGGGTGCAAGGTTCACATCGCTACAACAGATCGTCATAACTTATAAAGGCCTAGGTTATATGGAATGTTGTTTGCATAAAAGAAAATTCATGTTCACTTGAATAAAGAAAGATAGATTGTATAAAAATGACATGTCTTTTGCAGTTCAGACAACTTATAAAATAGGGGGGAGAGAGAGAGAGAGAAAGAGCGACAGAGAGAGAAATATGGAGAGAGAAAGAGAGGGAGGGAGGGAGAGAGAGAGGGGAGAGGGTGGGGGAGAGGGGGATAGATGTTGCTCTAGAGGGGGAAGAAGGCTGAATGACACAGTGGTAGATACATGATCTAGTAATAGAATATGTATGAAAATACGTATGAAATATATATAGGCAGTTATGTTAGCTTTCTTCTTCTATAATATTATTGCTTATAATTTTGGATAAACGAAGCCTTTGGGGTATTTCACCGAGCTACAAATGCTTGCGGGGTGTTTACAACTGTTCTTAAAAATTAATGTATGAAAAAAAAGTTCTTAAAAGTTTGGATTCAAGTTATTAGAAACAAAATTGTTTGCAAATTATCTGTTTTAAACGAGTTCGCAAATAGCTTTTGATTTCGCAAAAAGACGTTTGCAAAACTCGTCAAAAAAGTTATCGAATCAAAACATTCGTTCTTACAGAGATACACCCACAAAAATAAACGAATAAAATACACATATACCGAAAGAAGAGGAAAGTTCAAGTTTTCGTTTAATATGCTTTAATGTTATACACCTCTAAAATGTCACAATATACGTTTAAAAAATACAACTGTCACCAGAAATGTAACTTGAATGTTCAGATAATGTAGAGATAATTTACCACCTTTTCAAAAAATAATGTCTGAATGCAGACCGAAGAGGAAAAGAAAACGGCTGTTATCTATATCAGCAAAAAGTAGGCTTAACATTATTTCCCATAACATATTTTCTAGATAGCATTTATATATCACATTTGATTACTTAGGGTTATGCCCATACACACTATTCAAAAACATGAAGAAATCATTACATATAATATTCTCACCTTGTTCTTCATCTATATTAACATTTTGTTTTTGTTTTGCGTAATATATTAGAAAAAATAATAACAACAATAATAAATAGCCATGTTTGGTTAAAAAATATATGAATAATGAGACGAATAGGGCAGTAGTGATCACTAATGGCTTTAAGCGGGTATTTAATTTTTTTAAAAAATTTTTTTTTGGCATGATGTTACAATTATAAAATGGTGAAAAATTGCCCACGACTGTCACGTAATAAACCATAATTAAATCAAAAGTACAGGGTTTTACATCAAGCTAATTAAATATGAATCAATTATATTCTTAAATCTGTCCAAGTTGGGAACTAAAAGGAATGTGTTGGAGGGGAGTGAATTCCACAGCCGAGTCGTCCTTGGAATATATGAATATTGATGTAGAGAAGTATTTGACTTTGGGACTGTGACTCTATAGGGGTGGGCAGATGCAGTAGTGGAGGGGGAGGGGGTATAATCGAATGATCAACTCGGAAATGTGTCTGTCAGTTTTCTTTTCATTTCAATTTTCGGAGTGTATTGTAGGCAAGTCCAGCTCGTTGCATTTGTCGTCGATACAACAAGATGAGTAGTTTATATACTCTTTACCGTCAACAATCATAGCATCGTGTAAATCACAATCATCTCCGTTCTGCTTGCAACGCCGTTCGACTTCAACTGGCTCGAAATTCATAATATCGTGGTTATCATTGCTGATAAGTCTGTAGAAGATCTATAGAAGATAACGAGCCAGAGTGTGTTATAAATTTATGCTGATCACTCCTATTCATGTACTGTACATGTACATTGCTTGAATCCATTCAAATAATTATACAAAATAACACGTTCTTTTGGTGACAAGTTTTTCAGTAGGTTTTCAAGGAACAATAAGATCAAGATATCACCGGTATTGATGAAAAGCATAGGGAATTTCTGCTCAGCGACGTAAAAAAAAATCAAGAAGAGTGTATTTTTTATTGAATAAGAACAGCAGTTTGGTGCTTGATTGTGGACAAAATAATACATGTGCAATCTTTAAATAGCTCCGGAATCAGAACAAAACTTCTGTTCCGGTTACCATTTTTCGACGAACATTTTTTGTTATTTGACGGGCATTTGACAATACATTTACATGAACTCTGTTCTTGGTTCCTCCGTATACGTCGTCGAGCGAAAAGTCTCTACTATTAACAACGGGACAGACGTATGGGGATGGTGGATCAGAGCTTGATTACATTGGTGTGCCAAAATCGCTTATTTGTCGTGGTTTGTGTAATCACGGTAAACATTCAAAGAAAACCATGTGAATTTTGCCTGTATCATGATTTCTTTAAAGATTATTTAAAAAATAACAAAATAACAAAAGCTGAAAAGGTAAAGATATATACGATTGAGAGAGAGAGGTTACATGACCTTTGCTCCGGTGACAAATGCTCCAAAGGAAAATCGTTGAGACGTTGAGACAAACATAATCTAAATAGGCCCTAATCATTATATATCTTTACATTATTCTGAACCAAAAACTCTATAACAATCCCAACTCCAAAACGACTGGAGCAGTTGTCACAGGAGCAAAAGTCGTGTTTCCATATAAACTCCTCAAAAAAGTTTGAAAATCTGATTTTGATCGATAAACCCTCATTGGTTTTTAGTAAATATCAATGAATATAACAGTCAATTCTCTTAAAGATGATACCCTACATGATATGATTATGGTTCACATGGAGGTGCAGTGCCTTGAAATGTGGGGCAAGGTCAAAACTCAAAAGCTGCAAAATGACACAATAACGAAAGTCACTGTTCTTTTTTCCGTGGTGATGAGTGAGTTTCTCAGCGTTTTTTTTTTTTTTTTACTTTGCCCGATAATTCCTCATCAGTTAAGTAATTATCAATATGTAATTAATATCAATGAATAGATCATTTAATTTTCTTTAAAATTATACCCTATATGATATGATTTTCATTCATATGGAGTGCAATGCCTTGATGTGGGGCAAGGTCAAAACTCAAAAGTTGGAAAATGACTCGATATTGAAAGTCACTGTTCTTTTTTCCGTGGTGATGAGTGAGTTTCTCAGTAATTTATTTTAATTGTTTTAATGCACATTAACATTAACATGGAATCAAACACACCTCTGCACAAGCAAAACATAACAAACAAACATGCATGGCTATTTCAAACCACGAGTCGAACCATGTTATCTTACAGAACCATCACTACAGAAGCAGGGGCTTGATTTGAATGGGTTTTCATCTCTACTGACACAGACGAAAGAACCATATTCTGTATTGACACTTCATGTGAATATTTCTGCTCGTTCTGCACCTTTTCAACTCAGACCCCATCCAAAACTTTTGGATCCTGCTCTTTTCGTGATGGCATTATCATAACAAGCATGGTATCCTCTTAAAAAGAATCTTTTGAATGATATCAGCTATGCATTGTGTAAACTGGGAGTTGGGAGAAAGGAATGGCCAAACTCAGATTTCCAAACCATTTTTGCTCGTTTTGCAGCTTTCCAATTCAGACCTCATCCAACACATTTGAATCCTGCTCTTTCCGTGATGACATGATCATAACAAGCATGGTTTCATTTTAACATGTTTAAAGAGAATTATCTTTTGAATGATGTAAAAAAATGCAATGTGTAAATCTGGAAGTAGGGAGAAATTAATGGCCAAACACAGATTTCCAAACTTTTTTTGAGAGGTTTAGATACTGTGATGATAAAACAACATGTGACTCTGATTGTATAACTGGTTACTATGGTTATGGTTATGGTATTGATTGCAGGGTGGATCCAGGATTTTCAAAAAAAGGGGACACATTTACCCGAGGAAACGTTTGACAAGCAAACAAAAAAAAAGGGGGGGGGGTTACCACTAATTAAGTGTATTTCGTCAACAACATAAATTTGACAAGCAAAAAGAAAAGTTGTCACACTTCTGTTTAACGTATTCTTTAAATTACAAATTTTAATTGTGCCTCGCAAGGGGGGGGGGGCTACAGGCCGGCTTTGCCCACCCCCTAGATCCGCCAGTTATTTATTATTTTTAAAATAAAATTACATTACATGTTGAAAAATCGTAAAATAATGCAATATTGATAAAATTTGGAAAAACATTTTGAAAAAAGTACATATGTATGAATGAAAAGGCAACTAGAAAGGCAAATCCCTATTAGTGCTGCCATCTTTACACGTTTTATTTGTCAAATAATTCCTCAATCTCCATACGTGCACCCGATGCCAATGTCTTAACCGTACAAATATTAAACTTACGTAGCACTTTGTGACGCCTTGGTCACACTCGACAGGAGACATTTCATCCGGTGTATTTTTCAGGCAGTATGTTTCACCCTTATCCCCATTGTTCTCACATGAATAACATTGGAGAGCTAGGGAAAAATCTTTAAAATAGATAATAAAAAAAACACAACAAACAGTATGAAAGAATTGGTTTGCTTTTTAAAACTAATAGATAAATAACAATAAATAAATGACTGGTAAACCATAGTCATACACAACATCCTATAGCTTTTATGTTTCATCTTAAACCATCTAAATCTAAGTTCATGTTAGATTTGTCATATGATATGATGCCTCTCATTTCAAGGCAAAGATATCAATAATAGTTCCCAGTATTTCAATGACTGTTTCAAACTTGTAACCTTTTTATGAATTTAGGCCTACTTTTCTTTTGCAATCAAGCTTTTTTTACATATTAATTGTTAATTAAAGATGAATTTCAAAATTTCATCGAAATATCACGGAATCAGAATTATTTGATAGATACACACTTTTTATTTTTGGTAAAAACATGCCATCCTAATAAAAATAAGTCTCAGCATAATTATATCATTGAATTAGTGACTGAAATCATATATTGGTATTCTTGGACGATAAAATAAAGTATAATACACAAGTTCAATCTATGATAAAATGCATACGAAGAAGTGAAAAGATGGCGTGATGAACCCGCTAACTGCACACGAGGAAATGCATAACGTTTTTTACCAAAGTGTGAAACTGGGCTAATATTTTTTTTATTTCTCCAAATTTTTTTACTCCTGATTTTACCCTGTCTGCTTAAACCTCATGCCTTAACGATTCGCCCTATGAAAATTATTAATGATTATCATCGATATCAATTGCCTGTGCAGTATCAGAGCGTATCACTAGAATGGCCGAAATCCGAAGAATATTCCATAGGCTCCTGTACGAAATTTGCTATTGAATACGAGGGCATATTCAACAGTACAATGCGTAAAATACACAACGCCTACAACAACGAACGTAGAGGGCAGCAACACACAGCAGTATTGCTATTAGGAAGGTCCACTTCGCTCAGATTTTGTGATCACTCTAAGCTCCGCCCCTCACTCCATTTTGGCATAGATTGTAGAGTTGATTTTTTTTCTCGTTTGTCCAATTTTGTTATTTTCCATGGATAATGAGAACTTTAATAAAGAATGTTAAATATTATTCAAATAATGTTAATGTATTCTGCTAAAAAGGTAAGACAAAGGTTATCATGATTTGTGTAGTTTGCACATCAATGAAAATACATAGTCTGATGATATTCCATTTACCGTTCTTCTGGTTAATTTCGTCCCTACCAAAACTACACCAGCCAACACCAGAGCCAAGACCTTGATCTTCTGTCCTGACCGCGCCGAAACTTCCCCGGTCCCATATGGGTATGTGCGCGGCGCGTATACTGCGCAAACAACAGTCGCAAACTTGACGCGAATAGACCAAGTTTGATATGTACTATAAGGATATGGACTTGGTCTGTCACTGTTGTGGCACTAAGGCAGTTGAGCAACGATAAACATTCAAGGTAAAAATCTTAATTTTCACTCTCAGTGTAGATTGGAGTCTAAACATATGTATACAGTATGTAATGTCCACAAATCCGAACCAGCTTTGTGCAATCTATCAGGCAGAGATCGAATACGGCCACTACACGAGCAAAGCCAAGCCCTAGACCTAGATCTAGTCTTTTCTAACAAAAATGTTAGAATGAGGGAAAAATGGGGGGAAAAAATCAACTCTGCAATTTGCTATGTTTCTCTGAGTGAGGGGCTAAGCTTAAGAGCGGTTACAAAATGAGCATGGCAAAATCGTGGTGAAATTAGGAGATTGGCTTATTTGATGACAATTTAGTGATAATTTTATTTTGAAAATAAGGTACATTGTTATTCTATTGTTATTATATTTTTATTTTCTATTTATTAGGTGATCTGTCAATCGACAGATCAACTATTGATTTCGTACGAATTTTCTTTTTCTTTATTATTTCTTTATTTTTCCACCCTTTTCTTGTTCCACTAAAATCTAAAAATCTACATCTTCGATTTTCTTCAAAATATTATCAGTTATGGGGACATAATCATGTCATGTGTACGAAACAAGTTCAAGGTCAAAAGGTCATCATGACGTCATCTAGACGCCATTTTGTAAATTCACAAACTCAATCATATCTTCATTATCAATTATCAAGAATTAACCATATTTGCATCACATTAACTTCAGGTCAAGGGTCAACTGTCCATGTCATCAAAGGTCATGTAAAGGTCACGATGTGCGCGTACACGCGCGTCAAAATTTTAAAATGCTCAAAATTACTTTTTGACCAAAGTAGAGTATGAATCAGGTCATTTTAAGCATTTCAAAATTTGCGCGCGCACGTTCTCGCGCGTAACGGCACTATACAACACAAGATCGCAATTTTTTTCATATCAATGCACTGTTAATATAATTCTGAACAATTTGATACCTTGATCAACCTTTTAAGACAAGTAATAACGGAATTAGCCTCCATCAAAGTTTACAGAACGCGCGTGCGCGCGCACTAACCATATACAATTATGTGCAAAAACATGCCTATACAAAATTCATTATAGCTCTTCAGGTAGTCCGTTGACCCCCATTTTTTTTTTTCATATTCGAATAGAGTATGGATGGGAGATATGATTTCATGTCACATTTGACCCGAAATTTTATCCTGACGTCATCAAAATGGCTTCGGAACTCAAAATTCCCATTTTGCTACTTCTGACGTCATCATAATTATGCAAATTTGACTCTAACTCCGTTAATATTGGTCAATTTCCGCTCAGTTTGTTATATGTTGTGGCTGAGGACATACTCTTTCTAATGTGTTATATTTACATTTAAAGGAACTGATCATCCTGAAAAACTGCAAGTTATAGAGGCATGTCATTTTCGCTCATTTTGTGTGCAATCTCTATGGGAAATGACTTTTTCTCAAAACCGGATTCTACATTCCTCTATTTCGCGAGCCATATCTCCATTTTTTCTGGTCGATTTTCTTTGAGCTTTGAGTATGTTGTAGCCGAGATTCTAAGCTATTGCAAATGTTGCATTTATTTTCCGATTAGATGCCTCGATAATCCTTTTATTTCACTTGCAAAATTGGATTAGAGATCCTCTTAATTTGCTTATGGGTAGAGTCATTGGCAATATGCATGTCAAAAGTGGTCAGTAATGATCCTACACAGCACACTCAACTTTGACCTGTGACTCACTATGAAGTCTCTGATTTGGTACCTAGCTCTCCCTCCCCCCTCTCCCTCTCTGCCCTATCTCTTTGCTTTGTTTTTTTTACATCATCACAAGACGGATGAAAACTGCAACTTTCCTTTCTGACATACTTATCAAAGTTTTCTTCTCTAGTAAACATGAGTTTTGTGAACGTCGTCAACTTAATACTTTTGTGGGTTTCTATCTCACTTGGAGCAAACGTCATAGCCTACGTTGTATCTTCCACCTCATCTCATGTACAAGTTTTGTACTACTCTTTTTCTCTGTTATTCACCAAGAGAAAAATCCAAAAGAATGTTTGTGCTAGCCAAGTCAGTTTTCTTATAACATCTGTGTGGTTTTGTGTCAAATATTAGGATCGTACAATAATTGGAACATTTTGAATAGGCCTATATTGGAGGATTTCTACTTGGATTTGTCTACATGCCTAAAGTCGGTAAATTGTGCTTGGATATTGCCATTCAATCATATAACCAACCCCCGCTTCAGTATAAAAGTTAAAATATTGCATATTAAAATACGTATATGTGTATATATCTGTCACATAACTTTCTCTTTTCCCGTTTTTCAAGAGTTATCAACACATTCTTTTCAGAATGAAAGTTTAGTTTTCATCACGATGATCATATTGATCTAACTTGATTGTATTCATGATCATGAGAATCAGAGACAGATCACCTAATTCGTCCTCATGACGAATTAAAATTCTAGTTTGAATCTAGTGTTGTTATAATTTTTTAGTTCATCTCTATTTTGCTAGTAATCCCTAAGTGTATTGTATCGGTTCGTGGTTTCGTTGGCATGCCTGCCAAATTCTGCGCGTATTTCAATTGTATGCGCGTATCGAGTGGACCTTCCTAAAATCAATACTGCAAAGTATTGCTGCCCTCTACATATCAAAGACCAAATTTGATCTTAATATGAAGTGATGATTCCATTATGTGATACATGTAAGTGATATCACTTGTTTAATAAAGTTTCTCCCTGTTTTTGATTGCCAGGGGTGGGATAGATAATAATGATTATATTGGATGGATTTTTTTAATGGAATACTCGTTAGGGCCAATATTTCACTCATCTGCGATTCGTGGAATATTTGTCCAAACTCTTGGAATATTTCTGGTATTCCATACTGAGCCATCGAACATAATATAAATATTTGACTTACCTCCCATCATGCCCATGATCACGAATGCTATCAACAGAAGTGAGCCTTTCATGTTTGCTGAACAATTAGATCTGTTAAAACAATATGAGAACATTTGTTTGGTGAGCTACTAAAATTTGATTTTAAATACAAATTATCAAATATACAGAATAAAGAAAATAGAAGCATTACGACTGGATGCGTTTTACAAAATGGAATTTGCAGCTCACCTGGTCTCGGGAAATGTTGAACGGTCACCTTGCGATAAGTCTGACTCTCATATTCCGATCGAGCTATCCTATTTATACAGTATAATCAATTAATCTTGTTTCGAGTGACTGATGAACTACTCTTATCGTATCATATTCATTACTCAAACTTTGGGGGAAAAATATCATTATGGTTCAGTGATGGGAAACTGGGAATAACTCTCCCTTATTAGCGTGATAAGAAAGATCACGATAATAATGATCGGGAATTTTTACAACCACACTACGCATGCGCTTTCTTGAACGTAGAGAATCTATTGCCAAAAGCCCTCCGTGACAAAGCAGTCTTGCAACTTTTCAAGGAGCTCCGAATCTAAGGACGACATGCAGTTCTCATTCCCCATGTTTCGACAATGACCTCCTAGGTGTTCTTTGTCATTTTGACATAGGCATTTTCAATACAGTACCATGTTCTTGAATCCGTCCCCGTTGCAGTTGCTAAAACTCTTTACTCAGAGGATGTGTGGATCTAGAAGAATATACAGTACATGAAATAAATAAAATAGATTGATTGTGATATGATTTGATGCAAAGCACGTGGTGATGTGTAAATGTGATATACATGTACGTGATCTGTAAACGTGATTTGCGTGACGTGTAAACGTGATAAAATCCGACATGAAAGATGTCGCCATCTTGGGTTTACTCTAGGAGAAATACCCCAGTGTGTACATGATGATAAGTAATTGTTTTAGCATTGCATTTCGTAATCGGAGAGGTATCGTGTAGAGGTCTCGAAGTGTCTCCAGGATATTCAGGTCCTTCCCATTGTACTCCTGTGTATGATGTTTCACGTGACATGCCCCTTGCTAATGTTGCTATCGATTTGAATTTCGAAACCATATGGCTCTCGAAGCCGTATGGCTCTCGAAGCCTTACGACATTACTCTAACTGATATACATACACCGGATATAACTTTTTAACTACAGTGTTTATTATTTAAGTGTTTTGAAAATGATGAATATCATGGAAGCTACGTGTTTTGCCCAAAGTACATCGAACCTTTCTGCATATTTAATATTTTAATGTACATCCTATGGAACAAAAAATCAATTGTATTTCAATAAAATACATGAAAACAAACATATTTGATGAATTTGTGTGTGCGACAACTAGGCTATGTGTTTTTCACAAAGTTCATTGAGCCTTACTATTGGAGAATAGGAACGAAATCTTTTAGTGGCAGATTATAAATAAATCATTTTCTGTCAACGATTAAAGTAAAACCAAACAACGATGATGACGGCACAAAACGAAGTCTTGCACAATATGCATCGAAATGCAAAAAAATTGTCAATCCATTTGTAACAAACACATGGGCAACGAAACAAGCAATTTTGTAAACATAAATAAATACATAACAGAGGGTCATTGGTTCGAATCTTAGCCATGGCGTGTTTTCCTTCAGCAAGAAATTTATCCACACTGTGCTGCACTCGACCCAGGTGAGGTAAATGGGTACCGGCAGGAAGTAATTCCTCAAAAAGCTGTGCGCACAAGAATCGGTAGACTAGCTTAGCCGGGGTTGAGCACCTAGCCAGGTGGATACGTGCGCTATAAAATCCTGTATTATTATTTATATAGACAAAAAAAGAGAGAGAATAAAGGGGGAGAGGGTGGGAATGTGCCATTTATGGTTGAACGATCAGTACAGATACTGTCATTGTTCAATAAAGAAAGTGGTGCATGGCATAAACAACTTGTCAATGAAACTCAACAATGGTGTACATCGAGCTGCTACAGGACGCACCTTAACTTGCATTGGTGTGCAGAGGCATATCAGATAACCTGCGCAAGATTTCCCAGTGTTTCAGTGTATTTGGAAAACGGGAGAAGATGTCATTTTTCTTTGACAAGTTTCTTCATGTGTTGAATTTACAATTTCCATCCCTTCTTTGCTATCGGTGAGTGAAAGTGAAGTAATATTGCCAAGGCGTATGGCATGTATGAATTGATGTATACATTCATAAAAAGGTTTAGTTGAGCACACAAGATGCATGGCAAAGAATTACATTCATTTTATAAAGTTCAAAGAATTAGTATGATAAAGATGAGAGTTATTGTGTTTATTTACTAAAAAAAAATGTTTGATTCAAAAAGAAACTATTTTAAAGACATTTTTGTGCCTTAATTATTTTGCACTTCAGATGGCAGTGGTAGGCCTACACTACCCACGTGCACGGCATAGTATTTTGAGAGCACTGTCGGTTTTTTTACAAGGTTCAACGAACCATGACCAAGTGAGTGGACAAAATTGCTTCGCAGAATTGACACTATTGACGGACATCATGTTTATGGTATTTCACGATCTTGAAAAAAGAAAACTATTATACAATTTTGAACTACAAAAGTTGAAGAAAGCATTTCCCAAACCTGGTTGGAAAATATATCAAATGCACAACAAAAGAAAATAACGATTATACCTAATCTTACTGAAATATCAAACGGTGATTTAATAGATGTAAAAATCTTGAAAGCTAGACAGCATTATCATTATTATTGAGAACATAACAAAACAGAAGCATCTTTCTTTATGTTTGGCAAAATTATTTGGGACTTCAGATAGACATGATAGAAATTAATTGGGACAAAGTCCTGTATTTTAAACTTAGACAAATAAAAGATAACAAGGTTAGAGAATTTAATTGAAAGGTCTTCTTTACACTTATAATTTCCAAGTTTGTCCCCTACATACCATCGATGGACATTACCCAGAGCTTGGGATTTTGAAAACATCGTTGTGTACTTCCTCCAAGTGTCAATGAAGATTGGTCAAGCAATTGGGCATTCGAACCAAAATACATGGCGTCGTAGAGTGGACACTAGTTGAACATTCATCACATCATGGTGAGCGGTATCGATTCAAATTAGACTGATGAACAATGACTCTATTTGAGGATTAAACTACTTCACACTTTTGAGATTGATAACGAAGCCATTGATAAGTTTTGTCAAATAGTTATATGCCCAAACGTTATTATATTGGCAAGATGTATTACATAGCCAGTGAAACCGTTACAGCTTGTGTTTAGTCTGATTGGACAGTGTAGTTTGGGAGTGTATTGACTCTCTGCATGGAACCTGTGGGTATTTCTGATCCACATCCATAGCTGAATTAAGAGGATTGAGAGTTTGGAGAAGATGGTCATTGGAAGTGAGATATGTGGACAGTACTGGTCCACTATTCATATTTTCTGACAGATCATCAATTGTATTCGGAAGAGAACTGTCACTTAGAAATTGGAGTGTAGTCATGGTATTGAGGAATTACAATTAGTACTCCTCATGTGTTCAATTTAATATGAGGGGATTGTTTATACCCTGAATCCCACACTGATACTGGTATCGTTGACATATGAGAGTTGTGTAAATGTGTGCTCATAATATCCGACAAGCAGTTTAATTGATACCGTATCATCGGACGTATCATCGTTGTGGAAGTAGTGAATTTGGATACTTGGAATTAATTTTATCAAATTTGATTTGTGGAGTTCGTAAATGGCATGTGTTTGTTATCCTTATTCTGTATTATGCGTACCATGTGACACTGGCGCATCTCTGACAACTCCTTTTTCGCGTTTCCCTTTATCCTCTGAGGGAGGGCGCTATGAGATAATGACGTCGTATGCATAGGCATGAGTTTGTTGGATGAACTTCGCAACTTTGACAGTGATTTTAAGAAATTAATGTTACATTGTTGTACAAAATAGATATTGTTAATGAAACATTTGGTCAAGGCGAATTAAAAAAATGTAAGAAATACAATTGTGATTTTGATCAACCCGTGATGATAAGATTAACGTTATTGACTGATACCCTGTAATTAATTAAAAATTAATTTAAATTACAAATACAAAAGCCTCGATTTTACATACATGTAAAGCTCCATGCTTTTAACATGTACTGAGTACGCATACGATACACTGGGGCAGCCACGAGCACGTCTTAAACTTTGCCCTTTTTGACAAATTTTTGTCACCAATCATCTCCCCAATTAACTTCCTTCCATCAATGTATATTCAACCAATTCAGGGTGGAGCTTTACTATTTATCCATTCACATAATCTCTTTATCTCATCGAGACGTGTATGTCTGCCGGTATTTGAAAAAGCGTAGAAGTCATTATGTAGACAACAAAATAACTAAAGATTTGAGCATGCGCATTAAGCACAAATTTCTTGTAAGCGAATATCGCTTGAGCCCTTAGTCCCCATAATCCGGCCAGTCTTTTACAAACCAAAAGTATTACACATTAATGTTAATCTCCGCGAAAGGATAATCATGATTTCCTTATCAAATGTAATGTACACGGAAACTGATATTGCTTGGTCAGTATTGGTCTCAAGCAAGGCAAGGCAAGCCAGACTATACCCCACCCCTCTTCCCTCAATAAAAAGCCTATACAATAGTCCAACCCATATGATCATATGTATGGTTCTGTGTATTAATTAACAAGTGGTTTTCATTCCATTGTTATTTTCCCGTGCGAGTGTCCGTTAATTGTTCGAGGAACATCAAGTTACAATCGTAATCCCTCACGCATCATCAAGATAACCATCACTGTCCACTTCTAAGATGCTATCACCTCGTGTGGAAAACGTGACTCATTTTACTTTGGCATGCGTTTCAAATGACCACTCTGGACAGTATAAATGCAGGATGAAGGTTTCCCAAGGAACAGAGAGCACCGACCGAAGTGTAGATTGTGAAACAATTGCAAGGGTACAAAGTAAAATCGTGAAACAAGTTTGGATAGTGAATAAAGGACAGACCTTCCCTGAATCGCCCAGCAAAAATAACGGTGAGTAAGCTATGGTAAATTAATGTATTATTTCAGTAGTTCAATATTTCAAAATATGATTAAAAAAACATCGAAATCAACATTGACTATTTGATCCTCGATCCTGTGACACATTTAAAAATGCCTCAATTAAAAACAAGTTTAAACAAATTATGGCAAGTTCAAAATGTGAAATGAAAGTAGACATAATAATATTACATGTATTTTTGTTTCACAGTTTATAGATAATTAGGAAAATTTATATAACGCATACAATTCGATAATTGTGGATGTTTTGTTGTACAGGTATTTGGAATTATAATTTGATAAAGAGATTATATTTTTTTCTTTTTGAGTGTGTACGTATAAGTGTCTGGCAGGAGTATTATTATAATGATTCCTCAGTCACATACATCTTCTGTCTATTGCACAACATATCCCTCACAGCGAAGACCTCTTTCTGTGAATAGCTTTGCACTTGTTCTGTAATTATGTTTACATCAATATGATTTCGACCTTTTTTTTCTTTCTCTTTTTATACACTTTACAAGCTTTGCTTTTTAGTGTACCCCCTCAATTCCATTTATGCTCAATAAACTGTTTTTGTTTGTTTTACGAAGTAAGAATGCTCGTCTGTAAAATTGTATTTGATTTGTATTACTTTATATTACTTTGTATTATGTTTTGAATGGGAAATGGAATAAAAAATTGAATTGAATGGAATATTGTTATGACCAATAATTTTCAGAAGTAATATCATAATCGTTATCCACACAGATCCTGCCACAAGATGTCTCGTTTTTGGATGATGCTAATGTCTGTTCTTGTTCTCATCGCTATGGCAACGGCTGCTCCAAGTAAGTAAAGGCTGACTTAAAATACACGAAATAAGCCAAACCTGCCAACTGTCTCATGCACTATTGTAAGCAATAATGTTGGAAAAAAATGTACAAGATGCTATAATTTTCCCGTCTCACCTGTTATTCACGTTCAGCATATTCAGAAAAAAAAGATGCAAATGAATTTAATCTATACTTTCAGAAGGTTGTCAGACTATGCCACTGATGAGGGGCGTCGCTACTGGGGGCATGGGCAACTGTTTCCTATTTTTCTCTAGGTAGCAAAAAACGGAGTAAGGGGGGGGGGGGGGGAAAGAAAAGTGAGGGAAGCGGGAAGAAAGATGCACTCTAAAAAACGAAGAGCTAATTTAGCTCTTGGGGAGCGTGTATTATAGTGACTGCACTTCGTTGACGCTCCTCGCCGCTTTCAATATTTTGTGCAGCTCGAAACTTTCGGAGCGGTAGGAGGGGCCATCAGCGGCGGCCAACTTCTGTTAAACGGTGTTGAACGGTAACGAGCGGTGATGAAATTGTTCACCGCTCCAGGACCGCTCCAGCAATGTTCTGGCATTGTGACCACTACTTTAAAGAGTTTAAAAATACCACTTTCTCATTGTTTTTCCCTAGCTGAGCGGTTAAGACGAGATGACAGCTCAGCATGTGATGAGGATGAATGCGATGGGGAAGATGACGGCGATAGTGGAGATTGCGGAGAGGATTGTGATGAACTTCAAGAGGAAGATGATGATAGTGGCGGTGATGAGGACGAAGATGATGACGATGACGACTGCGACAGTTGCGGTAAATTTTCTTCCGTTGGTATATCGCATGAAAGCGTGTAGTCATGGTGGTATTTACGAGGATTTTATACAAACTGATGATTTGTTTGCGTAAAATATTTTTTATTGTTCAGAAAAATCATACCCTATCATGAATTCTAAGTCCTACCTGATTTGGTGCATACACATTCACATAATCTAGTCGTTAATCGGAATAGTAGCATTCACTTTTAAGGGATTTATATGCTTTAATCTGAGTTCAGAATGGGAATGTTTTCCATTTTCCTTCAAAAAAAATCACTGACGTTGTAAGCTACTATAAATCTAGGCTAAATGTGTTTACATTTTCATTTTCCGTATAGATGATTCTTAAAGACATTTTTTAAATTCCATTTTTGTTCATTTTAGGAGATAGAAAGAAGAGAGACGAAGAAGATGAATGCGAAGATGATGAAAGTTGTGAAGATGACGAAGAACGCGGAGATGGTAAGAATACATTCAATTCAATTCAATTCAAATTAAACATACACATATATATATATATATCAATATTCATAAATAAATTCTACCGATAAAGTCACAGTGCCTTCATTATTTCATATCATTTTGCAAACCATACACCATCATGCTTTGCCATGGATCTTAAACATGATTAATGGCGTTAAAAACAGACATGCCCGAAACACGACTCCTCTACTGCCATTTAGATTGAATTAAAACCTTCATTTGGTAACCCTGGTTGATATAGGTTACTGCTGATTGGCCAATTATATTTCATCAAATTTGGATGTGGAATAAGGAAGATATACATTTTTTCTGCTGATTTTTCAAAAGACAGTTATATGCACAATACATTCAGTGGTATGCAAATTAAAGAGCGAATGATGTCACTCACTATGTTTGTATTTTATTGGAAAGGAGGGGCAACTATTCCAAAAAGGGTTCATTCTTTGGAGGGGGGGGGCTCAATGCAAAACATTTCGATGGCACTCGGGCGTGAGTTTAAGTTTCCAGGGGTCAAAAATAGGTGTATATCTATTGTAGAAAAAAAAATCAAAAGCGAGGGAGGGAAGCAACCAAGATCAACACAATGTTTTTTGGCGTTCTCTGCCTATCTATGGTCACAAAATAGTATTGGATTAATGCAAATTATATTATATTGCCATTTCAGGAGACAGAAAGAGGAGAGACGAAGGAGACTTGGAAGATGATAGCAGTCCTGAAAATGACGGTAATCCTTCTCTTCTTATTCTCAATCTAACTATGAATGCTTCTTGCAGTCCTAAGACTGTAATATAACCTTATTAAACATATTAGAATGAAATATACATTCTAAATGAGCCATATATAGTTTGGCTGCCATGAACTCCAAAGCAGTAATTGAAAATCAATGATAAAGTTCATAACATTTAGCTTGGTTGTGACTGTTAGCATCGTCAACTACAAATTCTGTTCTCACGTTATCATTACTTGCTTTCGTATCCTCCTTTGCCTGTTTTTGCATTATCATAATCTTTGCTTCCAACGGGCACGTGCACAATACAACCACATAATCTTAGTTAGTGTTATTTGTAAATATGATTTTAATACCATAATGAATAATGATATATCAATGAATGGCAACTTCAATATTTCAGGTGACAGAAAGAGGAGAGACGAAGGAGACTTGGGAGATGATAGCAGTCCTGAAGATGACGGTAATTATTCCTTTCCCACTTACTCCTATCAATCTAAATCTGAACTCTACTTGCTATCCTCCAGCTTTATATCCTGTAAAGTAAAATAGTCTAAGTGACCTCTGTTATATATTAACTGCCAATAACTCCAAAGCAGCCTGATGGCCATTGAAAATTTAAAAAGTTCCTGTAACATTTCCCTTTCCAATGCTTCCTAGTTTTTTCAGTGTTATCTGACTGCCAGCATCGTCAACTACTAACTCTGTCCTTGCTTTATTATTATTTTGTTTGGTGTCCACTTTGCCTCTGAGGGGCGGAACGATATATTTCTGCGAATATTATTGATATTTACCTTTGTTACTACAATTCGAAAATAATAATAAGTATAAATAATAATAATGATTTTCCTTCAGGAGACAGAAAAAGGAGAGACGAAGGCGACTTAGAAGATGATAGCAGTCCTGAAGATGACGGTAATCATTCTACATTTACCCATCCCCTCGATCTAAATGCGAGATCTAGTTACAACCGCCACCCCCCGACTAGATTCTTTTAAGTTATGCCTCATTAAGTTAAAATTCCATATTCTAAATGAACGTTAAACGATTTTTGTAACATTGGGCTCGGCTGATTTGTGAATTTTATCAGACTCTATAAAATCAACAGCAATTATTTGGCATTGCTATTAAATTGTCAGTTTATAGGTTTTTTCAATGTCACTTATGCATCTTATGGACACATGTGCAATAATTGAAACGTTTTAATGTTACATTATATGATATTGTTTGAGAGTAAAGGAATTAATAGATGTTATATTCCTGTTTCAGGAGACAGAAAGAGGAGAGACGAAGGAGATTTAGAAGATGATAGCAGTCCTGAAGATGACGGTAATCCTTCTCTAATAACTCTTATGGGGTGTTGCAAGAAACTTGCGATCAATTGCAAGTCTATTTTGGGTCCCTAAATCAATCATAAGTCTTGCAATTAACTTCAAATTCATGATTGATTGCTGATCTGCTTCTTGAAACATGGAGTGTAATCTCATTTGCTACAGTTAAAATTACTTTATCAGTTGTAAAATTGCAACAGAATATTTACAATCGATTGCAAATACTTTCTTGCAACACCCCCTTTTAATAGTCCTCCCAACATGTCCAATCTAGATCTGAATAGCTACTTCGCAATCCTTCAACCTATAAGTTATGACACGTTAATATTCTCGATAATTTTGAATATATTGGCCGCATTGAACTCCGTGTGAATGAATAAAAGTCAATTATACTTCATGAAAATCTCACTTGGCAGGTGTTTCTCAAATAATATTTGACTGTTATCATCAACTACTAATTTTGTTGATATTTTATTATTATTTTGCCTGTGCCTCTAGTGGGCAAGTGCGTTAAATGAAAATAAAATTAAATACACAAAATGTATATATTTGTTAATACTACTTGAATAGTAATGGATTTATGATAATCTTATTCCTATTTCAGGAGACAGAAAGAGAAGAGACGAAGGAGGCTTGGAAGATGATAGCAGTCCTGAAGTTGATGGTAATCCTCCGCTTATTCCTCCAATCTAAATCCAAATGCTACTTGCAATCCTCCACATATAAGTTGGCGGATGTTTAAAACTTTTTACAATTTTTCAGTTAACAATATTTATGGACTGCCATGAATTATGAAAACGTAATTGAAAATCGAAGAAAATGTCCTACTAATTAGTCCGCTTAATTTGCAAATCGTATCAGGCTGTTATCGGGTGATCGGTATTAACTCTGGATTGTTGTTCTTGTTTCTTTATTGCTGCTCTTTGTTTAAGTTCAACTATGATTCTGGTGGGCACTCGTGCAATAACAAACCACTGTGTTCGTTAGGGTTATATATCATTTTTTTTTTCATAAATGGTTATTTTAATCGTAATTCAGGAGACAGGAAAAGGAGAGACGAAGGAGACTTGGAAGATGATAGCAGTCCTGAAGATGACGGTAACCATTCTCCTCTTATTCCTCCCAATCTAAATCCGAATGTTACTTGCAATCCGTCAACTTTGATATACCCTAATATGTTATGACACATTCATCTTAAGATTTGAATAAATCGACTGCCGTAAATCACGCAAAACAGTAACGAAAATCAATCAAACAGTTTCTCTAAAATTTGGCTTTTTATCCGACTGTTAACTCGGTGCATTTATATACTCTCGGTGACACGTGACTTTTAGTTGACCAATCCTGAAGCACGTATTAATTCAAATTTTCGGAACTTTGCCGATCCAGTTTAAGAGCCATTGCTCTACTTTTAGCAAAAGCTATTGATTGGCATTGCTTCAGTGTAGTACAAGATATACATTGATACAGGAAGGGAGGTGATGCATCTTCAGTTTTGTCAATGAAATACCAGGGAGTGGAAAATACATACCGGATTTTTTCTGACTGTCGTATGCAAAGAATGCAAAGTGGAATTCATAATTTTTTGGAAGTGAATTCAGAAATTAAATGTTATTATGGTTATGTGAATACCACAGTAATTTTTACTCGGTAATTTAGATGCACAAGCTTCCATTTAATCTGTAAATGACCTCCTAATAACATTTTTTTTCAAATTTCTTCTGATCTTGCAGGAGACAGAAAATAAACGAAGATGCTTTGAGGAAATTCTGCTGTCGGCGTTGAGAAAAGATAAAGTGTTACGGATGGAATATTGCCTTAACTACGGCAGATTTGTATTTGCTTTCAAAGTATCAATATATAATATATTAAAAAATAAAAGAATACTCCCCCAAAAGAGAAAAGGATAGGTGTACGTAAGAGGATAATTTTTGACAGGAGATTGAAGATCATGATGTCACAGGTATTAACTTTAAAACAAAAATAGCACTGTACTTCTGCTTTGAAACTACTTTTCATGAAAATATTTCTGCCAGTCACAAAGCAAGTATTTATTGCGAAAATTATAATTTGCTTTCATAGAGCCCCCAATAATATTTCTTAATTTACATGACATATCCATTGCATCACACTTTACCTCGTGCGTTACATCCATTGTGACGTAGATGCCCAAATAATAGAAAATCATTACAAATTGCGTAGTGGTGACTCCATAAAAATCTGCTATTTCAACAACACCTTTCAACCTCCTATAGCTAAACTAATGATGATCTCCAATTTGTATTGTGGTAATAGTAAAGTACTACGGGGTAGTCATGTAAAACTATGACAACCAACAACAATTTGTTGTCCATGGGTGAATTATAGGTGAAAATGTTGCGTGTCATGTGGGACATTTCTGAGTCCCATACGACACACAACAATTTCACCTTTAATTCACCCATAATCAAACATTTTTGGATCGGTTTTTCACATGACTACGCCCTATAACTTTATCACTGACAAATAAAAAATATATAGCGTAGGCGACTAGAAATTGTTGTCAAAATATCCCGTACGACACGTGTGGAATCGCCCTATAGCCAAGTTTTTATATCAGGTGGAGATGACGACTCTTGATTGCTGTCCGACGACCCATTCGATTTGAAAAAAGGCGACACCTAATTATTTTTTTTACTGTGAAGTTCTGAAAAAAACAAACTAAGAACATCTTCAATTTTTTTAATAGGAATGAGAAATCATTTACATAAATAAAGGCAAATATAATGTCAGTAGAAGGGTAAGATGTTCAACTTACATGTATCAATAATTGTGTTATTTGTATAAGAATATTGAAAAGAAATACGACTCGCTTTCCTTGTTTAACATTGTCAAATATATGTTAAGTCTTATATAAACTATTATAAGAGTCTATTTCATCACCTTGATTTTGTTAAATGCCACGGTCGTGATATTTCTGTTGTATGACTTTAATAAATGAATTGTGCAAAATAAACATATAAATATAATGTGAATTCATTCTGCTTATTTTGTATTCTTTTGAAAGAAAAATGCATGTTTGTTCAAAATATATATTTGTTTTTTAGATATGATGTGTATCAATACATTCACTGTTTTCTTGACAATTCAGTATGCTTCTCCTTGTTTTCAAAAGACTTTGTGTAAATTTCCAGAAAAAACAATTATGACACTGATGGCTTTCCATGTACTTGCGGTTGATCAGATCAGTCGTAACTCTTTGTAAGACGGCCCCAGACTTAAAAAAATGTTATAACGTTATTTTTATTGGCATTCCATTGGTCGATTGGAATCGGTTTCGTTGAGTGTGTCTTTAGCATAAAAGAGGAGACAAGTAAATTTGAAGAAGAGAGAACAATGTGGAAGAAAATGATCAGGAAGATATAGGAAGATAAAAGAATAAAATATATAGAAAGAACAAGAGAGAGAGAGAAAGAATTAGTGAGATAGAGGTATGCACACGCACACTCCCACACATACCCACCCTCTCAAACAACTCACATCTACACACACACGCACACACACACATCTGCCCCTAAACCACCGCATACTTACACTGCAGACATACAGTGAAGACAGTGACAGTAACTCCAGTAGCATTTTTCAAATCTCACATATTCTTACTTTTAAAGAATTTCTTCATCTCTGTGTCTTAATCCTCGATGCAAATAATGTTTGTATGTGTTCGTCTAGTGAGATTTTTAGTTTGTACTTCTATATAGATTTAGTTCTGTGCTTGAATCATATTTCGATCGTAAAGCTTAGAATTTCCACTATAATTAAACTCATGTTCAATGCATCATTCACTCACAATTAAAACGAAATGAAGAAAGGATAGCACAATCAAGACTAAGTGTTCTGGCGAACGATATTTAGATTTCAAAAAAGAGAATTACATGTCTCGAGAGTTCTACATGTATATTTCCTCTTTGAGACGAATTCCCATTGAAAATGACCAATGAATCAGGAAATTAATGATTGCTAAAGATATTTGGCATGCGATTTCATTCTTTAAATTCTTCCAGGAAGCGAGCAAGCGAGCAAAAAATTCTGACCTATTTAATTAAAAATCAATCTTTGACATCGTACATGTATACCATGTTTTAACCCTTTTCTATTTCTTTTCTTTCTCCTTTCTCGGTCGTGAAAGTTTTTTTGGGACTGTTGGCCTCAGGCCCCAAGTCTGTATGTCAGTGATGGTAGCGATGGTGGTGGTGTGTGTGTGTGGAGGGGGTAGTCCTTAAGGCCTACATTTTAATTGTAATGCTAGCTTTATATTCTACAAGACTCTTGAGCTGACATATTAGACAAAAATTACGTAAGCTGAGCCATTTTCAGGACTCTTCGGTTTTCATGTTTTTTTTTCTTTCTTACACTCTTGAATTTATATTCTCATTTCAAAAGAGTGGTAAAATAATTGGGGCACACCCCATGCCCTTTGCAGGGAGGGTACATTAAAAAAAGAAGATAATGTCATGTATGAAAAAACATAAAAAAGATTTTCCCCTATTTCATCCTGGATTTTTTTCTGTTTGCATCCATCTGTTTGTAACGATTTTCAAGAAGAATGGTTTACTTCAATGGCAATGAACAAAAACATGTATAAATCGTCATTATAATTATCATTAACTGAATCATGAAATAAACATGAAATAAACGCGTATTTAGTCCGTCTGGTTGATTAAATAAATCATGGAGCTACCAATAGGTCACAATGGCCTAGCCAGGTTTCACCTGTTTGAGGGACCATTTCTTAGCCGGGGGTTACTCCATCAAGTTCACGAATAGCCTGAATTCAGACATAACAACAGGCAAACATATAAAATAGCTACAAATAATTGCATGAATTACATAACATACAGCTGTAGGAATATATGAAATAATATTATTGACTGGCTATGAATTTCCCTCAGTAGACCCATATCTTTTTCGTCAAGACTCAGGCTATCTTGTGGAAATATATATATCTCCCTCAAAGCCAGTCAATATAATATTATTATTATTATCATTATTATTGTAATTATTATTATTAGAATTTAATGAAATCAAAATTTAAATGTATTAGAATTAAAATCATATCGTGATCATACTTGTCTTATGTGTGTCATCACATTAAAGTACCTTGTTCGGCCTTAAGGGGGGTGTCCCCCCTGAAATGTTTTTTTTTGGGGTAGGTCCCTCCCCCCTCCCCCGGATCAGCACCCATGCACAGGTCCATGTCCAAGTAAAAAATGCCAAGTTAGATTTACATAAAATCTTGGCAGCAACCCAGAGTTCATTTATGTTTTTTAAAAAGGGACCATGAAGTAATGCTTGCTATAAAAACATGTTCGGTGTAAATTAAATCATTTCATGTACACATGTTAAGCTATGGATGAAGGGGTAGACATTTTGACCCCTGTATGTTGAGCGCATATGCTTATTTGCAGTCTCCGAAAATTATGAAAAGTAATATACTTAATGCCCTTTCATAGACTCTAAATCTATGGCAGATTTCTGGCCAATTATCAGTATTCCTGACGAGTATAAGCCTACCCATACTAAGCATTATGTCATGGCGAGTTAGATTGATGAATGATAGATGCAGAGATGCAGGGTGGACATTTAGATGATAGCTTATCAAAGCAAATGCTTTATTTTTACTACCTTTACGTGTGAAACAATCTGTACAAGCAGCAAGATGCTTTGTGAATATTAAGATTAAGGTTATCGAATCCAAGTCATGTTTATGTACACGCCGTTATTCAGGTAAAGTTCTGAGAAGGTGAGCAGAGCTCCTTGGGACCACCGACTTTAAAATTAAGATATTCCGCTTATTTATATCGGCTTAATGCATTGGATCGGCCCACTCGCCGAGTGACATTCCAGCAAACTCAATTGCTTACTACACTGACTTCTCATTATACCTGGTACCCATTTATGGAGCGTCGTGGCCCAGTGGATTAGCCTCTGGACTTTGAAACAGAGGGTCGTGGGTTCAAGTCCTTCAGCAAGGAATTCATCCACAGTGTGCTGCACTCGACGCAGGTGAGGTAAATGGGTACCGCCAGGAAGTACAGTTTTCGGAACTGAAGTGGCTACCCTGGGTAAATATACCGTTATTATTATTGTTATGGATTGACGCCTTACCAAAGAAAGCTAGGCTGCGATGTGATTCGAACAATAATTCTGTGATTACAAGGCGAGACTCAAAACCACCTTACTAATATAGGAATGTGTACGATAGGCATAGATCATATGACACATCATCATGGAAGCCATATATAAAAATTGCACATAATTTTTAGTAAAAGTAAATGAATAGTATTGATGATAAAATAGATTTACGAATGTATTTTATTTAGCACAGTATGTATAAGTTATCAACGGAGCTTTCAAATACTGAGGCCAACTCCACTGAAAATGAAGTGTGATATAATCATGAAAGCCTCGTCTCATTGCTCAAGCCCTCTTAATCTTGCCACTCTCTCATGAACTTTATTTCACTGATATACTAAGCGCGTTAATCGTGTATTAAATCCAAATTCATGTTCAGAGTGAAGTTAGTATTTTGGCCGAAGTGTGACGATGGGTCAGCCCAAATCCGTACAGATTATCCTTTCGTCTTTATTACGGATATAGAAAGTGTCCATCTGATTTTGCAATCAAATAGTTACTTTAAGATGGAGCTGAAGTGTCTTGAACATTACCTGATCCTTGTGAGATATCATTAAAATGCGATTTAGTTAATCCAAATTAAAATGTCTTTGGGATCAGAGAACGTCTTATGACACGTACATTTTCTTCCTTACAAACCACTGAGAATACGCATTGCGATTTTATTTAGAAGGGCGTTGGCACGTGTTAAATTTTGTGAATGCCCACAATGGGGGAAAAGACAAGGGAATGAATGGGTTAACTTTCCAGACGTCTGTTTAAAACATTAAAATACTGACTAGTATAAATATGGGAACTTCTCTTGACGAGGCCATCAGTCAAACTCTCTCTCCAGAGCTGATCACAAGCAAGAGAAGCATCAGAAAAAAGCAACTAGACAACTGACTCAAGAATTGCTGCTTCAGCGACTTTTAACAAGGTTGCGCAAAGTCAACTTATATTTGTTCATAGGGTTAGTTGAAATCTTCATATTCTATTTACTTCTCGTGACGCTGTCAGTCAATATTGCCTAAATGTACGGGACATTTCATAATTTTGATGAAATAGGGTCTATTGCTCTACGGTCATGACGGTACATCAGCGGGGAAAGCAGCAGGTAGAGGGGCTGGGTTCGAATATGAAAACTGAGCTCGCAAAATCGAATAACGCTCAGGCCGTAGGTCCTTTTCTAGGAAATTAACAAAAACGTCCTATCATTCTAGAGCAGTGTTTGTTAGGTCTAACACAAAACTGGAATGTTGAAAAGGAAACTCCACTGGTCCTGGGGAAACAAATAAAACTGATTTTTCTGTTTAAATGAAGGGGTCAGATAATAGAATTTAATCAATATTCATTTACTAGTAGCCTATCATGATAATGATAGTTTTAGGCTTACATCATGATCACGTACAATTCATAGATCTTTTAAGATACAGATGATATTTTCCAGCAGGTAGAATATATATACATACATTTTTTGGTCAAATACTAGTAGAGTAATTTTTCTAATTACAGGCAAAGCTAAAACTCTATGCGTATCTCATAGATATCTGTCAACCCCGTAGGAAAAAAAAATACTGTTTAAAGTTATTCATACGAGCGGAATGCTTGATATTCTATTTTCAATCCTTCTTCTCATCAGGAAAAAAAAGTAGCATCATGAACCGTCTGTGGATGTCGCTGGCTCTTCTTCTCACGCTGTTGGCACTGTCAAACGCTGCACCAGGTAGGGCCTATATCATGTATATGACGCATAATAAATAAATCAATTGGGCCGAATAGAAGGGGTAGGGTTATTCAAGAGGGTATTGTCCCCAAAATGATGCACATCTTCACTGTAGACCTTCCATTAAACATTGAACTGGCACTGCATGACGGACCATAACTTTCCGTATTAGTCTGAGGAAATTGTTATAAAAAGTTCGGACCCACTATGTAGATGACGCGGGTTTTATAATTTTTCTTTCCCAACATGACCTTCTGGCCGTTGATAACGTTGACTGATATTATTTAGAAGTAAGGTAGTCATAGCTGTTTGTTCAGCTTCTGAAATTCAAACCAATTGAACTCTTAAGTACAATTAAGATTTCTTTAATAATTATCTACAAATTAATTTCAACACTTTTTCGTACAAAATATTCATGGACATGATTAAAGTGAAATGCGAACTAGAATTTTACTCGCAAATAAAAAAAAAAATTATTTCCCACTTCTCTTTTAAATCAGCGGAAAGAATTCGAAGAAGTAGCAGCAGTAGCAGCAGCAGCGAGGACTGTGACGGGTGCGATTGTGATGGGGGTTGTGATGGGGATGGTGGCGGCGACTGTGGCGGTGATTGCGGTGGAGATGGTGATGGTGGTGATGGCGATTGTGGAGGAGACTGTGGGGGCGATGGGGGTGACGGTGGGGGTGATGGTGGAGATGGTGATGGTGGTAGTGGTGATGGTGATGGCGGCGGCGATGGGGATTGCGGCGATGGTGGCTGTGATGGTGACGGTGATGGAGATGGTGATGGTGGTGACGGTGATTGTGGTGGTGACGGCGGCGATTGTGGTGGTGGGGATGGTGATGGCGATGGGGGTGATGGTGGCTGTGATGGCGGTGACTGTGATGGTGGTGATGGTGATGGCAGTGGTGGTGATGGTGGCTGTGATGGTGGCGACTGTGATGGCGGTGGATGTGATGGAGGAGGAGGATGTGACAGCAGTGATAGTGACAGCGATAGCGACAGTGGAAGTGACAGCTGCGACAGTAGCTCCGGAGGGTGCGACAGTTCAGACTCCGATTCCGACTCTGATTCCGACTCTGATTCTGATTCCGGCTCGGACAGCAGCGAAGAAGGAGGATGCGGTGGTGGTGGTGGTGGAAATGGTGGTGGAGATGGTGGTGGAAATGGTGGCGGAGGTGACTGTGGTGGTACCAACGCGATATCCGTCGCAGCCGCAGCTCCAGACGTACAGGTAGTGGAAGTGGAAAAACCAGTGTACATCCCAGTACCGGTTCCCGGTGGTGGTGATGACGGCGACGATGATGGAGGAGATGATGACGGAGGAGACGATGACGGAGGAGATGTTGGCGGTGATGACGGTGGTGATGATGGCGGCGATTATGGCGGTGATGACTATGGAGGGGATGACGATGGTGGTGATGATGGTGGTGACTATTACGGTGCTGGAGATGATGGTGGAGATGATGATGGTGGAGATGATGGTGGAGACGATGATGGTGGAGATGATGTTGGTGGAGATGATGATGGTGGAGATGATGATTATGGCGGTGATGACGATGATGATGGAGGTGATTGTATTGCATTGGGAGGTGGTCCTGGATGTGGTGCAATGCAAGCTGGTGATGTTAACTCCCCAGGTAAGAATATAAGTCTCTGAATGTAATCGTGAATGATTTTCTTACTACTAAATATTAAAGGACAAGTCCACCCCAACAAAAACTTGATTTGATTAGAAAGAGAAAAATTCAACGAGCATAACACTGAAAATTTCATCAAAATCGGATGTAAAATAAGAAAGTTATGACATTTTTAAAGTTTCACTTCATTTCACAAAACATTTATATGACCGAGCCAGTTACATCCAAATGAGAGAGTTGATGATGTCACTCACTATTTCTTTTGTTTTTTATTGTTTGAAATATGAAATGTTTTGATTTTCTTGTCATTGTCATGTGAAATGAAGTTTCATTCCCCCCTGAACACGTGGAATTCCATTATTTTCACATTTTGTGCTTCAGGCAAGGAGGTCCTAATCATCAAATTCATAAAAAATGAAATATTGTATAGTTCAAACAATAAAAAACAACAGAAATAGTGAGTGAGTGACATCATCGTCTCTCTCATTTGGATGTAACTGGCTCGTTCATATAACTATTTTTTTTTAAATAAGCGAAACTTTGAAATGTCATAACTTTCTTATTTTACATCCGATTTTGATGAAATTTTCAGCATTGTGCTTGTCTGATTTTCTCTATTGATTCAAATCAACATTTTTCTGAGGTGGACTTGACCTTTAATTTCTCATTCGGTATGATTGAAAATTCATGATATTTCATTAAACAAGTAATCTTAAATTTATTGATAATGGATCATTTTCTTTTATTGATATCATTTCCTGATCTAAGATTGCAAATGCATAATGAGGCACACAATTACTATCAGATAAATCAGGTTTATGTAGTTTGAACTCCACTGATCGTTTTCGTATCGTATCACATATCAAATATAATTTCCTCCACAATGTCATGCCTTTTCCACGGGACCGTGACATGACAAACTTTTATTCTCAATCGGATATACTAAAAAGACAAGCATTATTTCAATATCTGATCGACTTATTGTGGTCCAGATCTGTACATTGATGAATTAACTTTCTTCTATAGATGCTGTAATGAGCTCACCCTGTTCTGAATGTCCTCTCTTCATCTCTCGTACTGATGCCGTTTGCGGATCGGACGGAGTCACATACGATAACCTATGCGAATTACGTCATGCTGCGTGCCAACTGGGAGACCAATCAATTCGAGTCGCCAGTGAAGGCATTTGTGCAGGTACGAACTTAGCAAGGTTTGTGATGCAGTCACATTTCGCCTATGATGGCCTTCCAGTGGGTCAAAACAGCCGTTTTTAATTTTTAGAACAGCTGTTTTCGAATCCCCTTGTGGACATCGTAATTGAAATGTGACTGCAGCATTAGAACCGCGGGTAAAAGGAAAATTCTGACCTGAAAATGGTCTAATATTCACTGCCATCTATTCAGAGATCGATTATTCTACACAACAGAGAGGGGCATTTCAAATGGCACCGTGCCATGACAACCCACAAAACTGAATAGGCCTATTGAAGTCAGTGATAACAAAATCCCCGGTTGTTATTATTATTATTATAATACATCATTGTCATTTCTCATTCCAGTTCAGAAGGTAATATCCGAAGCGATAGAGCTCTTACTGATGATCATTATCATTGCCATATTCAATATTAAATTCAAATTTCAATTTTAATGATAGATCTGTTACCGTTTCCCCAATACCTCAGTCACACTGAAGCCCGATTAGGTTTATGATGTATTTGTAATTTGTAATTTTTGTGGGGCGGGGGTAATTTTGAACTGGTTGCGGGCCGGACATCCGTAGTCATCGTACGATGGCCGGGGCTGTCAGGTAGCATCGGAAGGCTAATGGTTCAAAGATAACTGGGAGTTATGGTCTTTCTAATCCACCGACCGGCTTTCTAATCCCCCATCCATCCTTGACACATCGTTTAAGTATATCGTCCGATGTCCAACCGGGAATCGATTCTCTAGCATCGGAGGTTAAGTCATTGCGAGCAGACATCCGACAGAGATCGGCCAATTATCGACCGATGTCTGTCTGGACATTGGCCACTAACCGACCGATGTCCGATTGGTATGCATTGATGTATGGTCAATGCGACTGTCATCGGCCGGACATGGTCGGTAATCGCAGATGCACCGGGGGCAGTTTAAAAACTTTAAATTGCAATCTTAGAAGTAGATGATTGCTAATTAATGTACAATTCTCTTTTTTTTCAGCGAGTCTTGTTCAAGCTGTTGCTCCTTAATCCAATCATCTCTGATGAACATGTTTGTGATTGACGATCCAATCTGAGGACACAAAACTGGAGGTACTTGAAATTCCTTGAAGTTGGATCTGTAATGTTGGCGTGAAAACATTGGCTGATGACGTTTGAAGGAAACCGAAGCTGTGTATTTCTTAATGTTATAGTATTTAATCATGTTTTATTGTTATTTATGGTAAACTATACCTCCTTTGTGTATATCATCTAATGTCATATTTTATAGTATTCTAATTTAAGTTCATTAATGCAAATTCGGATGTCAAGAGTACTTTTCAGCTATCACGTCTTGTGATGCGATACTCATTTTACAAATACATTGCATACTATTTGCTGTTTTGTAAAGCGTTCTTCTGTGTGACATTTCATGTGAAATACATGTACAATAATCAAAATACATGTGCTTTTAAATAACCTAACTTTTGTCTCGCTACTTTTCTGTTGCCTGAGCAGGTTTTTGGCATAGAACGATGTTTAACATAGATTATATGTGGTAGCTAAAAAGAGAGAACAAAAAATTGCGAGAGAGTATAATGGGGAATAGAGAGGGAGAGAGGGAGAAAAGGGAGGGAAGGGGAGAGAGGCAGGTATAGTATGCCATCATTGGGACCATTATCATCATAATCATCACAATCACAATCAGTACCGCTACCACCATCAACAGAACCGTTATCAATGTAATCACCAACATCATCATTGACATGATTGAAGAGTAGTTGCTTTGATTTTCAGGAGTTTCGAGGAGCTTTTGAAAAAAAGGCGAGCTAGTGAAACTAGCCCTCCAAATTGAAATTTGTCTATAAGCAATAAATTATAAATTGAATTTGTGAAATATATCCACGTCTTATAGAAAAAAATCATCAAAATCATGAATCTATATGTTATGTAAAATATATTTTAGAAACAATATAATTTCCCGCATTCTTCGACAATTAAGGCAGGTCATCAGCAAATTCATTCTCTCTTCCTGTATCTCTCTTTCTAAAGTAAAATACATTTTAAACTCAATCTTGATTTGATTTTTTTAAACAAATTTATTTTGTCATGACTTTTTCGAAATAAAAAAAATAATAATCAAATAAAATGACATTCAAGTATTCCTGATTGGTAGAAAATATTATAAATAATAAATTTTTGAAGAAACAAAACCCTCCGTAAATGTTTGTACCTATTGTTCAGTACTTCACCAACATTAATAATGCCACGATATAATTCTAACTAACAAGAACTCTGGCTGGGGATTTGGCAAGAAAATTAAATGATGACATCACTGCATCCATAAATTTGTAGAATTCCAAAGTTCATTGTAGCACTACAAACACCATAAATGATTATGAACTTTATATTACCAAACAAAGATTTCTCATGATAATACTATTCCTTGTCTCTGAAAGAAATCTATATAAATATGATATTGCATTGAAAAAATAGATCTTAAACATTGAGATATTACTCTGACAAAATGATGATAAATTGTAGCTCTGCATTATGCTCTCAACAATTTTTTTTTGAGGGGCTCACATTGTACAAGCAATTTAGTCGGTCCCTCCATTTCCATCTTAATTTAGTTTCTATTGAAAAATAGTATACATATTTAAAACCTATAAAATGTGTTGCCCAAATTGTCTAATTGTTTTTCACAACATATGTATCATAATTTTTTTTTTGCAACGGATACAAATATTTATGTTTATATATGGTGTACAATTTGTTTTTGTTTGATGGAAGTGAAATAAATAAATTTGAAATTGAATAATAATAAAAACAAAATGCAATAATACATGTTTATCTCTTTGCGTGGAAGAGGATCAATTTTGAACTTCATCTTTTTCCTAGAAATATCGTCTTACTTGAAATAAGAATAAATAAGTGAAATGTTAAATAGGGTAATAAATAACATAAGTTAGGGCTTCTTTTTTTTCGTGCCAACACTACACCTAAAAACAAATATGAGGAAGTAGCCATCCTCCAATTCACGTATTGAGCATAATGCGATGGTGTCTGAAGACACAGAACAAGGCGTCCGTCGTAACAACGCTACCAATCATCAATCGAACTTCAAGCACGGCTCCGTTACTGAAACTGATTTGCCAGGTTGATTGTCTTCAGCGATACTGTTTGGGGGAAACAAAATAAAACAAGAGAGGGAGGAAAATTATATTCCATTGAATTATCTACAAAGTTTAAATCATTGATATTCGTTTTACACTGAGTAAGTTGTGGGTTAAATGTTCTTATAGTGAATAAAGAATTTTGTATCAATTATCTCAATAAAAATGGTGAAAATTGTTAATGACCTAACCATCTTTGTTTCGGGGGGCATGGGTGATGATTTTTTTTGAAAAAGCGTACTGCGGATACGACTACAGATGGCGCTGTTAAAACATTGGTTGGCACAAAATATGATTACAAAATTCGTTGTATATGATCCACACGTAGAGGATCACCCAGTATCTGTCATCGGTTAATCGTCCGTGGATGTGATTCCCGATAGCATCAACTCATAAATACAAACTTCCTCGAAAATAATCCCTGAAAATTCTCAAATGACATCCCGCTAGAGCGGACGAAAGAGGTGAAATGGATTTGATGCGGAGAGGCAAAATAAGGGTAAAATTTGAGGCCGCTTTCAGCTGCCGTGTACTAAATATAAATGTATTTCTTGTTCCTACAATTATGTAGTTTGACTTAGCGCTGGTATAATTCCCTCCACATCAGGTGAAAATTTAGAAAACATATGAGAGTGAGAGAAGTAATATTTCTAAGAAAAGAAATACAGAGAAACACACACATGGCATTATCGGTATGCAACAAATCCTTACCATTGAGGACATCTTACCTTGAACCCCCCAACAAAAAAAAGCCCCACAGTGCACACAGTGCTTGCCACAGGGTATTCATAGTTTAGTACACAATGTACAATCTCCTTTACACTATCAATTTGAGCACTTAAAGAGTATGAATTACATAATTCACATAGTCGATCATTTGAACACGTTGTTAAAAGTCACACTGTCGAGGTGTCCACAGCGTGAAAGTATATTCACTCTGTTGAAATTGAATTGAAATTGAATAATTACTTTAATAATAGTCAATTATATGAACACATAGTGATCACACACTTGTTTTCTTTTTAGTAGGAATGGCTTTGATCTATGTAAAGATTTTGATTTTTAACGATTAATCTATTTTGATTTTTTTTTAATTTAAATACAATCTATGTGCCAAAAACATCATTTTTTTTGTTATTCACAGATAATATGAAAAAAAAAAATAATTTTTTTTATTCACAGGTGACATGACAATAAATACAATTGTGAACCTATTTATTTTACTGTAGGACTTGGTATAAAATTTACATCAGTTGCATATCATTGTTCTGAATTCCCTAATAACTTACGATTGCAACTGCCCATCTTCGCTCGCTTAAGACTTGGGTCATTCGTTCTGCATGCAGCCAACTTAAGGTGACATAGGCTTTTGTAGGTTCGATTGTTAGTGCCGCACACACGCTGCGCTCGAGGGGTGTGGAATGGGCAATCGGCGCAGATGGGACTCGCTAATCTGTCAGTGCCTGCTGGAAAATACCAGAATAAAAAGGGCAATTCCATAAAATATTTTGTATGTCCGAACATATTTTTTTCTTTTTACTTGAAATTCAAGAACTGCTCAAGCTATGCTTATTCGAGAGCATTACAGATATCAAATGGAAAAAAGAAGACACAAAGCATGTCAAAAAAGGTCCCGCATAGATAGTTGGACCTACATACTTCATCGAATTGCCAAAGAAATGTTGTTGTTTTGTTGTCGTTTCACGAGCGCTCAGCTTCTAAACCAATTCGATTATTCAGGAAATTTTTTCATAGGATGGGAGTGATAGCTAAACGAAGTATTACTACGGCCAGATGACGTCATTTCTGAACGTATCAAGCTGTCAACAAGTTAAAGCTCCTGCTTCAAGATATCTTGGTCGTAGGTACGATCAAGAATATCGACCTTATTCGTTCTACTCCGTTGCACTTAAAACATATATAGCTTTTATGACTATTTACCATTTCCGGGCGGTGCATTCCCTTGTTCCTTTGGACAGTCATTTCCACTGCAGTCCTCCTCATTATCTTTGTCTTCTTCGTCTCCGTTGTCCTCCTCATCGCCATTGTCCTCGTCTTTCTTATCCCCATCTTCCTTATCCTCCTCGTCATTGTCCGCATCTTCCTCCTCGTCTGCGTTGTCTTTGTCTTCCTCGTCCGCATCATTATCCTTGTCTTCTTCATCCTTGTCTTCTTTGTCTTTATCTTCTTCATCTTGATCTTCTTCATCATTGTCCTCTTCATCCTCCTGATCCTCCCCATCTTCTTCGTCTGCCGCTGAGGACGCGTCGTGGGGACCTGGAGCATGAGGAGCAAAAGGGGCCGCGGGGGCGTACGGAACACCCGGGACAGGAGCGTGCGGGGCGTATGGTACATGGGGTGCAAGAGGTGCGTTAGGAAAACCGGGTGCAGGAGCAGCAGCTCCTGGAACTCCAGGACCTGATGGGGCAGCAAAGCCACAGTCGTCTTCGTCGCTGCTGTCAGATCCACCACAGCCGGAGTCGGATTCGCCAGTGGGAGCATAACCTGCAGGAGCATATGCACCGGGTGCTGCTGGAGCATATCCGACAGGTGCGGCTGGAGCATATCCACCAGGGGCAGCTGGAGCATAACCGACTGGAGCTGCTGGAGCGTAACCTGCGTGACCATCGATGCCAGCCTCTTGTCCTGAATAATGAAAGTTTCAAGAAAGAGTTTTGCTATGTTCTGTTTTATATTGTTGGGGTTGGGAACGTGTTTGAGTGTGAAGGTGTATTATGCTCGTATATTATGCTCATAAGCACTAACCACAAAAATGTAAGAGTATGTGGATTTGTGTGTATGGGTCTTATGTGGGAGGCTTACAAAACGTTGAATTTCATGACTGAATAAAATATGAGTGGGTGATACGACATAGACAAAATGATAATAATGGCATGAAATATCAAAATGTAGATTACCATGATAATCCTCCCCGCTGTCACTGTCGTCTTGGTCAACGCCGTAGCCTACTGCACCCCCTACAGGTGCATAACCGATTCCTGGAGCAGCTGGAGCGAAACCTACACCTGGGGCATATCCAGGACCCACTGGAGCATGGGGCGCAGGTGCATACCCTAAATCTGGGGTATAACCTGTCTCTCCACTTGTGTCACCATGAACTCCTCCCGCTGGAGGATGAGGAGCATATGCAGGAGCCACTGGAGCGTGGGGTGCGGGAGCATATCCTACACCTGGGGCGTAAGCTGTCTCTCCACTTGTGCCACCATGAACTCCTCCCGCTGGAGGATGAGGAGCATATGCAGGAGCTGATGGAGCATGGGGTGCGGGAGCATATCCTCCAGATGCCGGGGCATATCCTATTCCAGGGGATGGAGCATGTCCATATCCAGTTTCTCCGCTTGCGACACCCTCCGTTGGAGCATGGGGCGCGTAAGGTACAACTGGAGCACGAGGGACGGCGGGTGCATGTGGAGCGGCGGGAACAGGCGGAGCAAATGGTACAGCCGGAGCACGAGGGGCAGCTGGAGGTGCGTAACCTCCTCCTCCATGGCATGGCCCTGAATGTGCTACTTGGACTCCTCCATTTCCATTTGTGTCATCGTCATCATCATCGACATCGCACGCGTCATCATAGGTAACACCGTTATTGCCGCATACGGTACCACTTACTCCTCTTGTGCATTTGTTGGAATCTGTCGTGGCGTAAGAGATACGACTTATTATTTAAATATCGAAGCAAAGATGAAATGATTATTTTATATGGCTGGAAAGTTGAAGAGATATGAAGGCCAATTAATTTTTCAAGCTATTTATTCAGTTGAATGAAAGTATAGACTTTATAATAACTCATTCCACAATTAACTTTAGTGTGTATCTAAGCTGTGATATTGCATAATGTACTGTATCTATATTTTGGGGGACAAAAATCACATGTAATTGTTTGGTTGTCTTAATGAATCATATAATATCATGAAGAATATTGTGAAAATGGAATATTCACTTACGTGGCGCTGCATGTGTAAGACCTGTGAGACACAAGGCAGCAAGAAGAACGATAAGAAACCTGGCGGATTCCATTTTAGAGATCTAGAAAATACATGAAATAAGAATATGATGAAGAAAATAACACAATATAACACATTCGAACACATCTCTAGGAATCATCCACTTTATAGATGAGATAAATTACTAAACATTACTCACTTACACAAAAAATACATAACAGTTGCTTTATGATATTTATAAAGCAACTGCTATAATTCTATTTTTTGTGGTATACATGTATTACTTTCCAAACACATTTTATGCGTGAATGATGGCATATTAGCAACACAGAATGAAATTATCATTTTGTGACAAGACAGTACATAGCGTTTTGTGAGTGATAATGATGAATGTATTACAAACTGATAACTGATCAGTTATAATGGTTTATTCATAATCAAACAATATTTGAACGAAATCAAACAAAAACGGATGAAATCCCGTGGCTTGATGCATTGACGGATATACAGTGATGATTGATTGTCGATAATATTCAGAAATATTACTTTGTTTCCTCATACCATTTTAATGACTAATCCGCAAACATCCAATTGCAGTACTCCCTTGCAATTCATCTGACAACAATGGAAATGCAAACTAGCAGAAAAAAAACAAATACATATTTACCTTTATGCTACGTCTGCAACCCTATTCTAGTGCTATCTATGGTGGTCCTGTGGTAAGCTCTTATTGCAAGTGATGAAACTGGTCCGAATTCGTTCATATTTATACACGTCTTTTTGTCCACCCTTTCCTAAACAGAAGAAGGGATACTTGAAGAAATATGCCCTAATCCCTCAGTAATCCTTTACAATCAATCTTCAACATATTAAGGATAAAATATATGGCGATGTGGCGATGCCCATCGCAGCCAGCAATTAGCGGAACCTCACGTTCTCCTGTTATTTAGTGTAACAGTAACCGGACAACAGGAAGCAATACGGCTATTAAGTAGGATTGTTTATCTTTGTGTTCGGTTAATTATCGGTTGTAATCAATATTTCTATTATTATCAATTCATCGTTTAGAACTGTCGAGTAGAAACCATGCTCTGACTGCGCCCCTTCATTTAAACACTCACCATTTGAACTAAACACTATTATATTGGATTAATCTTAATCCGGTCATTTGATTTCTGTTTATCTGTTTACTTTTAATGAACGACTTTGTTATCAAGATCTGGGTATCCCTTCTTCTAGAAGAAACTGTTTTTAAAGACGTATATGGAAATGATAAACTAAACTAGCCAGAGTCAATTGCGAAAGTACAGAAAAGGACAACGGCTACCGATGTCTAACGAATAAAGAGTGAAAAAGGAACGTAATAAAAAAAATACGGACACAGTTGGATCTTACCCCAAACACTTAAATGTATTGGATAGGATATCGGTGATGTTTTGGTGTTTAAAACATTTTATTTTAATTGGAACAAGTTAGAGTCTGTCAATGAAAGAATCGATGTCTTTACAATGTTTACACTGTTGTTCGTTTTTTATTATATTTTGACTATTTCTCGTTGATATTAAAAAAAACGTTTTTATCCACTTCTATAAACTATCGTTAGTTTTGATAGATCTCTCCAAAGGAGCATGTTACTATTCCATTTCATTAATGCATGTGCCCTAAAACGGTTGTGGTCTCAAAGCTAAAACTTATTTGAAAGGAAAAATTAACCGATTATATTGAATAATAGAATAGAATACCTTTTTTTTGGGGGGGGGGGTCTTGTTCATAGAAAACAGTTTTACAAGCATGAAATGGGATACAAATTTCAAGAGAATCATTGTCATAGTTTTTCTTTTAATCTGAAGTGAGTTCTCAAACGTTTTTTTTTTGTTGATAATAATAGAAAATCTTTTACCGAGAGGGGGCGCTAGATTCAAAGTTAGATCATAACGACCGAAAAATGACATATTCAAATTGTAATAAATACAAAATGCATTCAACGAATGCTACGCTTTTGTAATGTAATTCTAATATTCGATGATACTTGGGTATACATTGTAGTTCACATTTCTGACCCTTTACAAAGTCTTTATACAGGCTTGATATATATCAATTCTACAAAGATATTCATACTTAATCGACCTCGCTCAGGCGAGCTGGCCTTTGCATGTGCATTATTTCTTGCATCCTATATAGCTGGAGTGTTTTGGATAAAATATCATTTCCTAACAATTAAAATGTTTGTCATATTTCAATCATCTCATATACTGTATGAAGAACACTATATACTGTCGATTTATAAACAGATGCAAACCAAGGCGGTATACAGGAGAGGTTCGAGGTGTATGTGGAGGTGCGGGTGTGTGTGTTTGTGTGTCGGGGGCTATTGCATTTTCACTTTTCCATTAATTTACTTCTTTACACTAGCGTACCTAAGGGGGGGACTATCCCCCCGACGAGTCACAACTCATGCAAGGGACGTTCCCCTGCCCCCTCCCCCGCCCCCTGACGAGTCACAACTGATTCCTGACGAACCACAAGTGGAAATGTCCTTTATTTGCGGTTGAAGACCTTTTTTTTTTTTGCTTGTCACTTTTTTTGGCGGACGAATTTGCCCCCCCCCCTTAGGAAAATCCTATGTACGCCATTGCTTCTTAGTTTGATTTGATTTTTTGGAGATGGGATCTTCATCACTTTCTGAAAAAAATGTTAGCTTTTTTTAAGGGATTGTCCGGGCTGAAAATATTTATATCTTAATACATAGAGTAGAATTCACTAAGCAAAATGCCGAAAATTTCATCAAAATCGGATTACAAATAATAAAATTATTGAAGTTTAAACTTTAAGCAATATCTTGTGAAAACAATCGTCATGAATATTCATTAGGTGGGCTTGTGATGTCACATCTCCACTTTCCGTGTTCTTATGTTATTACATAAAATCACAATTTTTTTCATCATGTCATACTTGTGTGAATAATATGTCTCCCTTATAATGAAATAAGTTGCAGCAATAAATATCTAATGCACTAAATCGGTTGTCAATCCAATTTTTCGAGTTCTTGGAGGAAATATTTTGTTAAAATAAACCTATAATTTCATATAATAAAATACGAAAGAAAAATTGGGGATGTGACATCATCAGTCCACCTAATGAATATCCATGAGACTGTTTTCACAAAATATTGCTAAACTTCGAAATTCAATAATTTTGCTATTTGTTATCCAATTTTGATGAAGTTTTCGGCATTTTGCTCATTGACTTCTCCTCTATTTGTTAAGCTATAAATACTTTCAGCCCGGACAATCCTTTTAAGCGCCATAGGAAAAAAAAATACAAAAGGTAAACATTGAAAGTTTTGAAAAGATTTCTCAGGTCAAATTGACATGGCAAAACTAAAACTGGCAAAAATAATTAAGAAATATAAAAGAATAAAAATGTTTAACAAATGGAAGGGCTAAAAAATACCAGTAGTAAAAACACTTAACTTCCTCGCTTGTGTACAAATGGGTCGAAAACTGTGAACCATGTGAACCATTTTAACACATTCCTCTCAGGGCCTGTCCGCTAAGAAGTAGCATTAGTCTTGATACCCGCTAGCCCTATAAGGACCGCCGGTCCTTAACTGGAGAAAGAGTTGGTACTCATGTTAGGGTAAATACTCATTAGGCTCGTTAGTCATAGTCAACGAATTGTTTCTATTAATACCAGAGGAAGGTCGCTCATCAAAATCAAATAGTCGCTCGCCATTGTAGGATAGACGGCTGCTATATAGTAATAATTAGAAGTAAGAGGGTCACTAATCATAACAAATAAAAAAAAGGTCTTTAGTCATTATCAAGTAAGAAAATCGTATTGTAGGGTTGTCATTCATAATCAAAGAAAAGAATCGCTAGTCATAATCAGTGGCTCACAATCGAGCAAGATTGTGCTTAGGATTAATCGAATACGAGGGTCCTCTATATTATATTTTTCTCCTGCTAGTTTTACATTACCCATTATAACTTTGTAATTTTTAAATCGAAATTTTAAAGAAATAATTAAAAAAATATTAGACCAAAGTTTTCCTGAGAGTATATCCCCGTATAGACTGATTGAGTACGATATAACACACATTCCCCATATATCTTACTTGGATGAGAATTTCAGGGTTACGATTTTGTGATTTGCTATCAAAATCCTTAGACATTCTTATGTGATGCATGTTCATATCATTTATGTAATTTATCAGTTCGTGACCTGGGCTTATTTCCTTTTTATGTATACATTATGGTCTTTCGGTGAGTTTGAATGTCGAATAAAGTGAGAAGAAATTTTAAGAACATAAAGAAAGTAGGCCCTTAACTCAAAGACATCCGTTGATTTCAGATTTAAGCAATTTTTATTTTATTTATTTATTTATTTCGGTTTTATTTCAGCAGGGTAGCCTTTCAGTTACAAAACTGCTCTACCAAGGGGCAATTGCTCCGTTAATATTCAAATTAACCTACTTTTGGAGTGGACTTAGTCTTAAGAAAACAACGGCAATTTGCCAACAGCTTGGTTTGAATAAATGACTTGATTGATTGAGCGAAAATTTAGGAGGTCTGTCGAATCGGAGATAAAATAAGTATGGCCCTTTTATTGCCTTCATTCAAAACAATTTACATATATCTGATATTGTTGGTAAATCAAAATGATAATTTTTAGACTCTATTATCATCAGTAGGATGGCATTACAATGAAAATAAGAATTTAAATTTATATGGCTTGCTTGAGTGAAAACGTAATGGCAGTGGAATTTGAGTGCTAGTTTTGCCAATCAGTTGACCGATTAAGTTATATGTATATATCTTTATACATATATATATATATATATATACATTCATTTATATCTATATACATATTTATATTTACCATGACTGCTCACTCCCCATCATTTCTTTACCTCTCTCATTCCCCTTTTCTCTCTCTCTATCTTTATTTTTTTCATTATTATTTTCACGACAATATTGACTAATATTTGGTTCTCTTTCATCACTGGATACAATATTGTTAGTATTGTGTTTAAGTTCTCACTTCAAATCACCCTCTTAAATTATATATCTTAAGCATTTCAAGGTACTTTGTTGTTATTGTGCAACTCCATTCATCTTAATCTCCATCTCCCATCTCAGTTTCATTTATTTATTTTTTCATTTTTCCCCCACCTTTTACATTATGTCTTCTTCATCATCTTCTTCTTTTTATTCTTCTTCTATTTATTTTTCTTCTTCTTCCACTTCTCTCCCTACCTTTTTCTCTCTATCTCTCCCTCCCCCTCTTTCTCAGTCTTGTAAAAAAAAAACATTTCCACCGGCAATTTTTATCTAACTTATTTCCTTTCTGTAACTTCACTATATTCAAGGTAATTTTATAATTTATCAAGATATTATTTGCATTATGTACAGTCATGTACATCAGAACAAAATTTATTACAAATCGGGAACATCAATTCAATATTCGAAAACTTTTTATTTCGTTTGCATAATAACAATGACAGATACAAATCACTGTAAAATGTAATGAAAAGATCGATGAATAATTATTCAATCAGGTAATATCGTTTTGCAACTGAGACCAACAAAATTATCCAGATATTCATATTATGTATATATAATATGTAACAATAATAATAATCATCATCATAATAATGATAATGATAAAACGATATTAGAATAGTGAAAAAATCAATTTAAATATGGAAAAATAAATAAATCATAAATACTATAAATAAACCAGTAAATGATATTTGTTTCGCTTTGCAAATAATAAGTATTGCGATGTACTCATGTTAGCATCTAAATTAATTATCTGATTGATAAATAAATTATCACGTGAAGCAAAATAATAATCCTTCAATACTGCTCGATCCCCGAACTTCATTAACTCATCACGCGTAAATATATGTATTATGTAGTCTCAAAGCCTTTTTTTTCTGCATGAGCATTTCTGGTCGAGTCCTGCAATCTACAAGTTGATGATAAAGCATGTCCATATAGCCTTTCATGTTTCCATTCATAGGGATCCAATCCTTTCATGAAGAGCTGCAACTGTGAAGCAAATTGAATAAAAAAAAATGTTGATCCGTTAATTTGCATCTGATTTATATCGCATATATGTATATTGTGTGAATGAAACTGAACTAAACAATTAAATTGAATTGAATAAGATAACATCAATGTAAACACGACGTTTTATAATGTTATCACGCATATCATTTGTTCTCGAGACATTAGGATATTCAGAAGGCTTTTCATTGCTGTGACGCGATCTAGCTTCCGAAGAAAGAAAAATCAGTGTTGTTTTTTTTAAACATCATTATCTCCTGCCAACACAGATGAACTTTCATGATCGGATTAGGAAAATCTTGGCATGTTTCAATTTTAATGTAAAAATAATGACGTAATGGAGAAAACATTGATAATAACATGGCGAAAGAATTCATATAGTGGCTGTAAGTACATGTAAATAAGGGAATTAAAAAAAAGCCAATTATACTCATCTCAACCTGTACAATGGCTTTTAAAAAAATAATTCTATTGTCAATAAATTTTAATTGCGATGGGAAGTTTTTGAAGAGCCGTACCATTGTTATCGTCATCATCTTTACAGCCAGAGTCCGTGCACTCATCTCCTCCATTATCACCAGCATCAGTGCATCCGGCATCGCCCGGTGCACAACCACCAGAAGGAGCTTTTGGTGCTGGAGCAGCAGGAGGAGCAGGTGGAGCGGGTGCTTTCGGTGCAGATGGAGCAGCAGGGGAAGGAGCTCTTGGAGGCTCCGGAGCATCAGCTGTTTTCTCTTTAGAATCATCTTTACCAGCAGGTGCCGAAGGAGCAGGAGGAGCAGGAATGGGAGCATGCGGTCTCAGTGGAGGACTCGGAGCACGTGGTGGGGGAACAGGTGCACGTGCTGGAGGTGCCTGTGGGAGTCCTGGAGCGGGAGCACGTGGGGCGCCAGGTGCAGGAGCAGCAGCACCTCCTGGAGCGGCAACACCGCCTGTAGTACCGGAGTAATCCCCTTCGTCACTTCCACTATCCTCACCATCAGATTCATCACCTTCACATCCTTCCCCGCTACCCGAATCTCCACAACCACCATCACCACCGACCGGTGCGAAAGCAGGTCCAGCTGGTGCATATCCTGGAACAGATGGAGCAAAAGCTTGGCCTCCTGGAGCTGGCGCAAACCCAACTGCACCTGCACCACCGCTGCATCCTTCTCCGCTATCGTGTGCACCACAACCATCGGCTCCTCCTGCACCTGGAGCGTATGCAGGCCCACCTGGGGCAGCGGGGGCTGCTGGAGCTGGTGCAAAACCGACAGGACCTGCGGCAGGAGCTACGTAAACTGCATGAAAAAAACAACAACACTTTGTTAGTTTTGTTTCACTCCAAAAGAAGACGATGTTCAAGCAATTTTGTAAGGGTACAGAGCTTTTCGAGCATGTAATGAGATCAGGACCAGCATACATTATTATCAAAGAACATGCCATTACTCATGATATTTTAACATACGTTGGATGAGCATCGGTGATTGTCATTCAATGCGCAAATTACCAATTAAAAGGTAGAACATTAATCATGCCACCTGAACTTAGGATAAATGGAAAATGGTTTCACGTCCGTTCATGGACCCTTCTTTAACTCGTCAGAGTAAACTCTGTAATCGTATGCCTATAATGTTAAGATTCTATTTTTTTTCGTTGTAATTAAGTATCTTGCTGGATTAATGGATTATTTCACTGGTTTAGAAGACTCACTATAATACTCATAATAGTCGTATCCTTCTTCACTGCTGTCGCTGTTATCTTCGTACGCGTAATCATAGCCAGAATCACCAGAAGCAGGAGCGTAGCCGACATCCGTACCAGCTGGAGCGTAACCTACGGCGGGAGCATTACCAACTGCTGGTGCAGCAGGAGCATAACCAACTGCTGGTGCAGCAGGAGCATAACCAACTGCTGGTGCAGCGGGAGCGAAGCCAACAGCGGGAGCGGCTGGAGCATATCCAACAGAAGGTGACTGTTCATACCCAGTCTCTCCACTTGTATCACCATTGACACCTCCACCTGGAGCAACAGGAGCATAACTTGGGGCACGTGCTGGAGGAGCATGAGGAATGGCGGGAGAGTATGGTCCTATTGGAGCTTGTGGTGCGGGAGCACGAGCGGGTGGTGCAGGGGCACGAGGGGCTGCCGGAGGAGCTTGACCTCCTCCTCGATTGCACGGCCCTGAGTGGGCAACCTGAACTCCTCCATTTCCGTTCGTGTCATCGTCGTCGTCATCGACGTCGCACGCATCATCGTAGGTAACACCGTTATCGCCGCACACGGTACCGCTTACTCCTCTTGTACATTTGTTCGAATCTGCAATAAGTCACCGAGAAAATCATTTTCGTTGCATCATTCTTCATTATTACTAACCTTACGATATTATCACCAAAAAAAATATAAAGAAAAGGGATATATCTGATCACAGCAGCCGATTAGAATTCATGTGCTCAGACTTTATTTTTCCTGCAATTTCAAAATAATAACAACTGGAAAATGTAGTCCTTACATAAATTACTCTGACATTTGTGACTTTACATTCGTTCGTAACAACTGCAATATAATATTCAAGCCACATTATTGTAAGCTTACATTTAAGAAAATACTTTTCTTATCTGAATAAGTCATTACGATATGCCCATACTATGAGCGCAGGTTTGTATATCAATGTTGGAAGTTAAACTTACGAGGTGCTCCATTCGAAATAACAGCAAGGAATAAAACCAGAGCCAACGCGGCTATTACATTGGTGTAATTCATCTTTGGAAACCTGTAGAGAAACGATAAAAATGATATTAATTGATAAGGAGAAGAAAATACAATTCAAAGAAATCGTGTTTATTGCCATGCAAACAGTAATTTCGTTCATTAACGAATTCGGCATTTTGGTATGTAAGTGCAAATAAAATGTACGCAAGCCATAAACAGAAACAACCATAAAATTAATGCTACATCGCAGAAGAAAAAAATATATATTCGCCTCCTTACCAGTTATTTTTTCACCGTCGAGAGACTAGCACTAGGTCCGCTCTGTTGCTCTTCAAGATTCGGTTTGTTGCTCTATAAAGAAGTTTCTGATGCAGCTACCAGCAAACTTTTCCCTATTTATACTATTCTCAAAAATTCCTTCCGTGCGTTTGGTCATAGACGTCAGCTTTGAGATGCGAACGAAAAAAACAAAACATGTAACTAAGACATGCGATGCTTATCCAAAAATCATTTGAACATTTTTGTTTGAGTATATAAAGAGTCTTCCTGTTTTTATGTAACACTAGCTCATCTTAAAGATGTGTAGCTCTTTGATGGGATTTTGAGATGCGGGGAAACTGCAATGTTTGTAAGTTGGACTTATCGATTGCAATCGATACCTACACTCATTACTTCGAGAAGTTCGAGCTATTTCATTTAATGCTCAGCTTTGCCGCTGCTATTGATATCATAATTGATCTAAAGCCATGAGCTTCCGACGAGCTGGTACACTACGCTCAACCAAAACAATTTGATCCGAGAGGGATGTTGCAACATACTTTGTGTGGACACCAATATCCGTATCGCAGCATATCCAGGCTTGGGCGATTGAGAAGTCCAGATGAAAAGGTGGACATCTGTTTTAACCCATTTGGGTATAAAATTCAGGCATATTTCATTTTACATTTTCAAGAACCTCATCAACATATACACAAATTCATACTGACAACATGAGACCACGTACATAGATAATTCCCTGGTCAGGCATTTTATTACGAACACACATTCCCGACACATTTGTTAAGCACGACGGGATACAAACAGAAAATAGGTGGAACACGCCAGCCTTGGGTGTAGATAATAATAAATAATAATACCCAATTTTTATAAAGCGCTTTTCCCAGAATGGCCCAAAGCGCGTTACAGCATATTATTACCCCGGTCATTGGATTCATTTCAATCCCGCACGAAAAGTGCACAATTTCCACTCCCTGGGGAGCATTCCTTGCATTCATCGCAGCCTCATTATGGCGCTGGCAAAATCAAACATACAATATCTTTCGCATCCTACCGGGTACCCATTTAGCACCTGGGTCGAGAGTGGCAAATTGTGGATTAACGCCTTGCCAAAGGACGCTAGACCGCAGTGGGATTCGAACACACGACCCTCTGTTTACAAGGCGAGAGTCAGAACCACTACACCACGGCTCTTCCAGACGATGTCAGACGAAAAGTATTGGCAGTGATCGGAATAGTTGTGTAAGGGAGGGAAGTGAAGGCAGGGGTTCCCACCTTTGCAATAGGTTTGAAATGCAGTGATTCAATGGAAAAAATCAGATTAATACGTAAAAAAACATTAGGGCCTATATACAGATTATCTTCAATATTCAACATTTTGTTCAATATTGTCGAAATATCAGATTATGGAAAATCACACACACACCGCACATACCCACACCCCCACACAACCTCACACACAGAGAGAAGAAAGAAGAGAAAGAAGGATATAAGCGAGTGCGAAATTGATCGAAAATATCAGAACATGGATCTAAAGTCTGCATAACTCATCTGGAGTTACATACAAATTTATTGTTGCTTATTGAACTGTCAAAGGAAAAATCTCGGAATCATTTACAATTGATATATGATATGAATGAGTAATATCTGATTTGGATAGATGATAAAATAAAAAAAAAACACTGACGCAATATTCAGACATTTTAAAACATATGCAAGCGCACTAACATGACTGACTTTCATCATTTCAGCGATAAAAGCAATTATTTCATTGCTTATACAGCAAGGTTTGCTATTTTCTCCATACGTAGATTGTTTTATTGCCTTCCATCCAAACCTAAACACTACTGGCGGATATCTCTTTGACACCGGGGTGTTGTGGCGTGCGCTTGTCATCTAAGCTCTGTGGTCATGGTGATTGACTTTACAAAGTAAGAAAAAAAAACAGAGGTTTGAGGTTCGAGTCCTGATCACGTCCTTCGGATGGTGACGTGGAGGTCCTTCCAGTCGGAAATTTCCATATCAAATTATTATACGTCTGGAAAATTCGAGCACACTCACACATACGGTCGCACGGAGGTCTATTAACAATAGGAAGGCAAAACCAACCCATTCTCATTTTTTAAATATAATATATAGCTGATTGACTAAGTGTATTATTGTCCTTATAGAAACCATCAAGGTCAAGTTTTCGTAAAGCTCTTGTTGAACATCTAGTGGAAAGCTGAAGTTTTGTCATCATTCTACATATGGGATTTTGTTATCATTTATATCTTTCACATGTGTAAATACTGTTAGTTTTAGTTAAATTGTTATGTAGGCATTGTTTACATGTATGTCAGCCATTCTCAATTACTTTTTTGAAGCGCCACATTTCTTGTTGAGAATATGTAATGCTCCACTATACATTACGCAAACCAACCTGGGGGGGTCGAGGGGCAGAGCCCCCAGAAGTTTTGGAATATGAGGCCTTTTAAATTGCCCAGAAGGGGCTCTAATTAATATCAACAGAAGAAATACAAATGCCAACAAACTACACAATATCAATACTAAAAGAAAACTGACCAGTAACTTTTTCACAACATACCAATGATACCACTGCTTCAGACTGTTCTGCACCAGATCTTTTGGCTGAAGCAAGTGGCTTAATGAGTAAAAAAAGAGGGGGCTAGATATGGCAGCTGAAGCAAAAATATTGAACTTTTCAATACAAAAAATTATATTTTGACATAATATTAAGAAAATAATACAATATTCCACTCTTTCCCTTACCCTTTCTATTTTTTTCTTGGCCGTGAGACACTTGGGGGCCCCCTTTCTCTCACGTGTAGTATCATTCATTCAGTTCGTGTTAAGCAAGAGTGCATGCAGGCAATCAAGGCAGGCAATGCATCTGAGCATACATACTCTGAATTTTAATTGGCTCCGGAAACAAAGTTTCTGCTTGTTATGTCCCAAATTCATGATAAGGATGTTCTTTGAATATCATATTATTTGATGTTTAACTCTTAACCAAAACGTATACTCTGGAATGCAAAATTTCTCGCCATTGAAATAGAAATCCTACAAACGGTGTTTTCAAATCACTTGTGTGGCATATAAACTTTGTACAGCATAGAATAAACAAAAATGAGAACACCATCGATCTTCCATAATAGGGGTTATCGAGTGCTACATTAGACAAAATTTGAGGAAACAATTAGCAGTTAAGTGTCAAGTAGATAGTTTTTGTTTTTCTCTTTGTATTAAAATTATCACCAAATCCTTATTACCAGGTTACTAATAGAAACATTTTTTCTCCCCAATTTTTCCTTTTTCTGATACCGGCTCCTAAGTGCCACTCGGCAAGGCTCGGTGCGCCATAAGTGAGAATCCCTGGTTTATATATTATAGAGTATATTTAGTAGACTCACGATTTCTCTTTCTTAACTAACAAGCTACAGATGTTTTTATATGCCTAAAACTACAAGGGGCCAGACTTGACTAGCATTCATGCTATTTTCACGTTCTTATTATTCTTATTATTGCCTTTTATGTATCCTAACTGATTGGCTGTGAATTTGTAAAATTGTTATTGTCATTGCATTGAATAATCCATTCATTCATTCATTCAATCAATCATTCAATCAATCATTCAAGGTAACTTCTGACCTTGCTTTTCCCAAATTAGGAAGAAATGTCAAAAACTTTGGAACTATATCTTGACTGGCGGAAGGATTAGGGCTACTTAACTTTTTCGGGTGATGAATTTGATCCCTAAGGAGATGTCTTCACGACTGCCGATTTATTTTTAAAATGAGCCGGTCGAGCGACCCTTTTCTGGTCAGATATGGATTGCCAGATATAAATCCTATCCACTGGTAGTAAACATTCGACCCCCGAATTTCATCCTTATTTTTTATGAATTTTTTAAAGTGCCAATTTAACACATGAGTCTATGGGGAATGAATTAGGCCTGTGAGACCGTGATACCATTATGTCCTCCTGTAGGTCGTTGGTGGCAGGCTTCACCAAGCTAGCCTTGACCTTCATACCACTTCCACTTGGCACTACAGGTAAGCTTGAACCATTTTCATTTCTATGTTAAAGTTGCCTTTTAAATCAAATATTCAGTTTGTTCTATTTATACCATATGGGGTACATAGTCCGTAGGATTATAAGGAGTTTGAGTCCATATAATAGAACAAAATATTTCATTGGAGAAAGTGTAATTCAGGGCAGAGAAGATGTTATGTAAAGTGGGAGAGTGTAACGTAGTTTTAATGTATTACGTAGTGTCATTCAATGTGTTCTCGTATGGCGCCGAGTGAATGATCAGATGCGTCCATTGTAACTGTTTGTAACATTGCGTTCTGTTGTCGTGAATGGCGCCTTCATTGTTGTTTGATAGTGGCTTGCACCTTTTGATGAATTCTAGAGCGATTAAAAAGGATTTGTTTTGTTGAGGTAATTGCCATATAACTGCGCGTCTTATGCGCCGGGTGGGGGAGGGGGGCTCGAACACTCCTCTGACAGAGTTTTGATCACCCTTTTTGTCTGGCTTGTCAGCATTTTCTTGAGTAGATGCTTCCAAATTTGCAGTGATCTTTGACTTTTTTAAAAGGAGTTTTATAACTGACTTGTTTATTTCTTCCCTCTGTAACCAGTTAGATTAAGCTACATATTGTACTTATAATGATTTGAACGCTTTGGTACATATCAAAGACAAAGTCATGAAAGACATTTTTTTTAAAGTGAATGCCAACTGATATTTGTAACCAATTTTGACCTCGCCCCCCCCCCCTCCCCGACAGCAGTGTGTCCAGCCTGGAGGAAAGACGTAATCAAACTATTTAAAAAAATGTTTGTAAAAAATTGTTCAATAAAGCTCATAAAATCAATCCTCGACAAAGTACTGCTCATGATTCAGTAAACGGTACAATTTCTTATTCAGAGAACAAACAAGAAACTAATAAAGAAAAGAAATAGTACCGAACAAAATACATTCGTAATCACTGTTGATGTATCAATTTATGTAACACTAATATGTATCTTTTATTGTCATTTTATTTTTATATCAATGTTTATGAATTATCCTCATTCATTGTATTTGATTATATTTGTATCCTTTTTTATCCAGGGCCTCATGGAACATCAACTTTTACTGAATGTTCTACCCTGGGGAAATATGAATAAATAAATACAACTTAATCCTCAGGCTTTCGTGTACTTAGTCCATTTTACGTTGTCCATCACACGCACTTTTAAGGTTTCATTGCCACTTTAACCACTTAAGGTATATACCCTGATATATTAAATGAATACATCATCATGTGCTGATTATCACTCCTCGGATAATACAATCTGAAAGGTTACACTCTTCGGATAATATTATCCGAAGGGTGTGATATTTCAGATACTATCCGAAGAGATATCTTTCGGAAAATATCCAAATACTCTGATAATGCGGATAACATTATTTAAAGGATTGTACTTTTTATGATGATAATAAATGATTATTTTACTTTGTACTAGTTATCAGACTATACCTTTATATTAATCGGCTTTCTATAAGAGTTATCTCTCGGATTTTTTTTCTGAAGGATGTGTGTGTATTTTCTAGTGATATTATCCAAAGAATGTTACACTTCCCATAGTATTTCTCGGAGAGTGTGACCGTCAGGATAATATAATCCAAAATGAGTGATCGGATGCTATAATCCGAAGGAATACACTCTTCAAATTGACCGAGTGATTATTAGTATCCATTGAGTCACATTCTATGGATAAATATCCGGAGAGTCACGCTTTTAATAGTATTTTCAAAAGAAACTGTATCTTCGGATGATAATATCCGAAGTAACAAAGTCTTGTTATAATGTCATCTGAAAGGTAAATACTCTTAAATCCAAATAGTTTGTTCCCTCGGATGTGTGCTAAGATTATGACTCTTCGAATAATACTATCCAAAATGTGTGAGCACGTAATAGTATCCGAACTGCCACACTCTTTGGATATTATTTTCCATAGGTTAAATATCAAATACAATATATCAGGAATGTGAAAACATGTATATATTTACACTAAAATTTTTTTATTTCACGAAAATGTTTATAAAGCTTTGGGAGTTTTAGTCAGCAAACACTCAACACCTCCGGCCATGTAATAGCGAAAAAGGCCGGCCTAGTTAGGGTTAACTTGACCTTTTTAAAGTTCTTTTTTGCTCCCTATGAGGTTTGCTGAAACGGGAATTTATCTAATTGTTTATCCTATCTTTAATGATGGAAATACATATCGATATACATTGCTGCTGGTGCTGAAACAATGGAATCAATTTTACAACTGGGTGAATGAAGGAGGTGCATCCCCTTCCCCCCTCCCCCCACACACACACAATAAAAAAACTCACTATACATCTCATCAGTAGTTGTTTGAAACAAAACATTAAACACGGAATTATTTCATATGTTTGAGTATTTTTAATTCATGCATTTCGCTTCTTATAACAGCATATAGGGTTCAGATTCATTCCGGTTGGGGATCGGTGCCCAGTATGACTTGTCATGTTTCAAGATTTGGACATCTCATGCTTCTGTGTGTTTTTTTTCTCTTCAAATGATAGGTCAAACTTTAACGTCAGATTTCCCAGAGGAAACAGCCAGCGGATCCTGCATGACATTGTGCCAATGGTGACAAGTAGGAATGAATGCCCACAGACTTCCAATCTTCGACTGTGCTGTTCATACAGGAAGAATCAGTAGTTCTGCGTTGGCACATCTGGTGGGTGTTTCATCAATCTTTTCGTAAGTTAAGAGCGACTTTAAGAACGACTGGTGAACATTACGCGCTAACATTTTATCATAAAATAATGAACATATCATTTACCACAAGACGGGATCACCGGTCGTTCTTTTCATTAACCTTTTGTTTATCATTGTCAATTTGCCATTCAGTAGCATTCGCTATTATGAACATTAAGGTCCATGTATCATTCGCATTAATGTACATTTTTAGTAAGCAGAGCCATTGTTTCAATATAATTCTGTAGTTAGTCTTGAAGAGGTACCACGAGACGAGATATTCACATCGATGAGTAATTGAAATATCATGGGATATGGAGGATAACAAAAATGATGCAAAAAGACCCAATAGGCCATTAAAAAAAACTGTTGTTAAGTGAGTATTATGGCAAAAAAGGACATTGTCTTATATGTCTAAACGCAATGCTGTATATTTAGAACCGGGAAAGGTGATTTCATAACTACTGTGATAAACACTTAGTAAAACCCGCCGGGTGTCATTTGAAAAATGTTAATTATTTTCCAGTAAAAAAATGATTATATATTTTTTTATCTCGTTTTGAATAAATGCTGTCTTAATGTTCCTACGGAAGTGTATAATGTTTTATTATATACATTAAACATCTTGTTTAGAATGAGGGAATTGATTAGTAGTCCTCTAGTATGAAAGTGTGGTGTGATGCCTATTTTATGAATACTAATGCAATGATAATTTATAAAGAGATGAGATTGAGTGGAGAGTAGGAAAGCAGTGAGATTGTTCTGAATGAGGTGGATGATCGAGAAAGGACGACGTGTCGGTTAGGCTGCTGCTTACTGACTCATGCAACATTATTGCATGAATCAGTAAGCCATCTGTTAAAGGGTGAATGCTTGGTGATGATGTAGAGTTTGAAATTGTCATATGTGTTTTTTATACATTTTATATGCGCTATACAATCATCTTTTTTTCACAAGTTAAACTTTGAATTTTGACTAAGCAAAAGAATGTCAAATTTGAAAAGATGTATTTTCCTTTCTATCACTATGAGTATGTATGCATTCTCCGTCAAGGATAGAAATAATCTACAAAATGATGGAAGAATAGCAAAAAATTGTTAGTATTTCTCCGAATTCGATTTGAAAATGGGTCTGTCATTATTCAAATAAGTTTAATTATTATGACAGAAGAATAACTACAATGAAATGTCTTAATTATAACATCATTGTGTTAACATAATGATGCAGTTACTACGCAACGCATCCAGTTTAATATAGCGTATATGGCGCCAAAGCTCAATTTTTGAATTTGTTCTTGTCACTTTCTGAACATTAGATGAAACTTTATATACATACATACATACATACATATATAATATATATATATATATATATATATATATATATATATGTATATATATATGTATATATATATATATATATATATATATACACACATTCATATGTTTATATATATATATTTTTTTACATTTGTTGTAAAATTCACCCTTTTTCTAAGAATATCTCTCAATATCTCTCTCATACTCTCCCTCTCTACGATCATCTTTGTTTTCTTTCAAATACATATACGTGTCCCTCTCACCAGTATCCGTACTCCGACCACCCGCCCTCCCTCCCTTTTACCCATGTCGATTCCTATCGAAATTCCATCAATCTATATCTCAATATTCTATAATCAAATAAACAAAAGAAGACACGACACCTAATACAGCGCAAGATATCCGTGAAATATAACAATTTTTAATTGATATTAATAAATTAAACAATAATATCAACATAGACACAACAACAATTAATAAAAAATGAACACATAGGTCTTTTCATTGCTTTATTGACCAGTTTTAAGATAAATCAAAGATAATTTCAGATCACGTACAAGTTATCTTTTTATCACTCCGATATAAATATGTCATGATTAAGCATGACATATCGAACTGAGACCTCACAGTCATTTGAGTTTCAAAGATAAATATGATTATGTAATAACTTTTGTGAATAAATTATTAAATAAGTAATAAATACGACATTACTATATCTACTTAAATTACCATAGTCATTCCAAATAAAGTTTGGAAACCCGAGTTTCATTAACTCAACACGCGTCGTCACAAATGAAGAATTTACGGTGTCCCATTCCGACCATGAGGATGGAGTTTCAAAACGGGTCCGACTGTATCAGCGGTAGGCTACCACAGGTAAAATGAAATGGGTTCCAAGATCACTTGATTTAAGGGGACCCAATTACCACCTCGTGGAGAGCTGCAACTGGGAAATGAAAGGAAAAAATGTGCAATATATAATAGCTAAATATGGATCTATTCATTCACATATCAGTCACCGCTGGTAACATAATGAATCTAACAATATTCATGAAATATTAATAAGACTCTTTTGTTATTAAAAATTATAATTATCATATTATTGTTATTATTATTTTTATTATTATTATTATTATCATTACTATTACTTTTATTATCATTATCATAACATGAATAAAAAATAAACTTTGATAAACGGAAATTGTACTGAGTTTGGTATTTGAGTCCAACATAGTCATGAAATTAAATTTAACATAAATAGGGTCTAAGGAACCTTACATAATACAATACAATTCTTAATAGGTAACATGTCATTAGGGTAAATCAAGTGTCTTACCGTTGTTATCGTCATCATCATCCTTACAGCCAGAGTCATTACAGTCATTTCCTCCGTTATCACCACCACTACCGCCATTGCATCCAGCATCACCAGCTGCACAACCTCCAGATGGAGCTTTAGGTGCTGGGGCAGCTGGAGCAGCAGGTGCTGCAGGTGCAGCTGGTGGAGCGGGAGCGGCTGGTGCCCTTGGTGCTGACGGTACCGGAGCACTTGGGGCTGCTGGAGCTGATGGAGAGTGTTTCTCTGAAGAATCGTCTTTACCACTGGGTCCAGATGGAGCATGTGGAGCTGGTGCCTGGGGCCTCAATGGGGCACTTGGAGCAGCTGGTGCCGGAAGTGGTGCACGTGCTGGTGGTGCACGGGCAGGAGGTGCACGCGGGAGCCCTGGGGCAGGGACAGGGGCAGCAGCACCTCCAGGAGCGGCGGCTACACCTGAGGCACCAGAGTCATTTCCTTCATCACTTCCGCTATCGTCACCATCTGATTCATCGCCTTCACACCCTTCTCCACTTCCAGAATCGCCACATCCAACAGAGCCACCCTCACCGACTGGGGCGTATGCGGGTCCAGCTGGTGCGTATGATGGTCCAGCCGGTGCGTATGATGGTCCAGCCGGTGCGTATGCTGGTCCAGCTGGTGCATATCCTGGACCAGATGGGGCAAAGGATGGGGCACCTGGAGCTGGGGCAAAACCAGCGGGACCTCCGGCACCTGTACCATATCCGCCGCCACATCCTTCTCCACTTCCATCTCCCCCATCACATCCTCCGAATCCACCTCCTACTGGGGCGTATGCTGGTCCAGCTGGAGCATATGCAGGCCCAGCTGGAGCGAAAGCTGGGGCTGCTGGAGCTGGGGCAAATCCAACAGGGCCAACGGGGATGGCTTCGTAACCTGCATGGAATAAGGATTAGTCGTATGTTGTCATATCAGTAAATTAGCAATGCGAGGGGAAAAAGTCGTGATAATGATAACCCAAAATCACCAGCTTTAGCTTCTTTCTTTGTGAGGATTGAGATATTGAATCTAAATTGCAGGAAAACAAGTTGTTTTTGATACAGTAAGTTCAATGGTATTTAATAGCCATGATGGTCCTGCATTGGTATGATCTTTGTCTTCGTGCTTTATACATGTATGTTCTCCCTTCCTATCTATATTTTAAAATGGAATCTTGGTGATACTCTTTCAAAGATTTTAGTTTATACAAAAATATATGAATACTGACACATTTCTTAAAATGAAAACAAATTGAAATATATGAATATATGAAGATAGAATATCAAACATTATAATTACAGGGCATACCATAATACTCATAGCCGTATCCTTCTTCGCTGCTGTCGCTGTCATCTTCGTACGCATAATCATAGCCAGAATCACCAGAAGCAGGAGCATAATATACATCCGTACCAGCTGGAGCGTAACCTACAGCGGGAGCATAACCAACTGCAGGAGCATAACCAACAGCTGGTGCAGCGGGAGCGTAGCCAACAGCAGGAGCGGCTGGAGCATATCCAACAGCTGGAGCAGCAGGTGCTGCAGGGGCGGGTGCGTAGCCGACAGAAGGTGCATGTCCGTAACCAGTTTCTCCACTTGTGTCACCATTAACACCGCCCCCTGGAGCATGTGCAGGAGCATGGGGCGCTGGAGCTTGTGGTGCAACTGGAGCCTGAGGTGCTGGAGCATGTGGTACAACTGGAGCATGGGGTGCAGGGGCACGAGGAGCCGCTGCCGGAGCGTGACCTCCCCCTCCTCCTCCATTACATGGACCGGAGTGGGCAACCTGTACTCCTCCATTTCCGTTCGTGTCGTCGTCATCGTCGTCGACATCGCACGCGTCGTCATAGGTAACACCGTTATCGCCACACACCGTACCGCTTACTCCTCTCGTGCATTTGTTAGAATCTGAAGAACAGGGAAGGAAATGTAACCATCTTAGATTGCATTTTAGGCTCAATTCTGATCCATCTGTTTGATTCTTAAAAACAATTCTAAACGATACACAGGATGGTTTAAAATGTCACAGCAATATCCATGCATCAACTAAATAATAAATGCGAATGAGATTTCATTAAAAAATATTTCAACGCTCAGTATACATTTATCATGAAAAACCTTCAGAGAATGGCCAAGATAATACTCGAATTCGTAATTATCAGTTCATTAATCATGCGAATGCAATTAAAGTTAAGTATTATACAGATCTGAAGGTGCCATTTATGCCGAGCAAGAGAAAAACACATGAAACTTACATGGAGCACCATTTGACGTCACCGCAAAGAGAAGCACTAATCCAAGTGCTGCCAGTACATTTGCCCGGTCCATATTTGAAAGCTGTGTAAACATGGTAAAAGAAGAAATAAGTACTTTAAAAGGGACGTCCATCGTGTCATCCATTTGGGTTCAGTAAAAAGCGAAATAGAAATGATGGAAAGTTATGAATGAGGCTTGGGCTTTACAATACTAAAACACAGCAGATTTATGAACACTTATAATTCTGCGTTGTTACAACTGAGCAGAACACGCATAAGTCACGTAATATACATTCCAAATTGCTATTTTTTCAGATTAAGAAAACGATATTTCAATGTGCATTTATCATCAGCCACATTATTTTATACATGCTCCTATCATGAAAAAAAAAATCTAATTCGTCATGAGCCATTTGAAAGTGTTTAAGCATGGAATTAAAATATGGAATACACTATTTAGGGAACCTGTATGCATTTAACGTAACAAAAATGACGAATAAGAGTTTATCAACAACTCTCCTATTCCTTGGCGGATTTTCGCCATTCTTTCACTTGTTTTTGTCACTTGTTTCTGCCTTTATCAACATCAACTTAACGGCCTGGAAAAAACTATATTATTTGATGAATACCCCGTGCCATATTTCGAAATTACTATCTTTTATTTTACTGTAGTGCTGATGGATGATAAAAAAGTGTGAATTGTTTAAATAATAATGCTAAAACAATGAAACTACAAACTGCGAAAGAGATGGGATGTTGGCGCTTTTTTTTGGGGGGGGGGAAATTTCTATTGATGGAGACTGTCTTGTTATTAGAGGCAAATCATTCTAGGATTTTGAAGCTGACACAGTAAAAAATTCTATCGTAGTGGTTGAACACGAATTAATTGATTAGAGGTGATTGTAGAAGGAAGACCATTGCAATAATCGATACGAGGCAGAACTATCGAACGAAAAGCATTGTGACAGGCAGACTGGTCGATAAACGTTCTGATTTCCGGAATCAGACGATAATAAGGAAGCAGGCAGATTGTTCATGGCGGGAGGAGAAAACCTAAAATTAAATACTCACCTCAAACTTCTAAAGCTATGTGAATGTAGTTAGAAACTATATAGCTCCGATTGTCCTCGTATTTTCCTTCTTCTGGAAGCTCAGAGATGCGACTGATGACTGCTCGACCTGTCTCTCCCTATTTATAAGATGTTGAATATGTTCTCTTTTGATAGCCACACATTAAGATTATATCCAGTATGCAAATTATGATTGAAATTGAGACTCTTCTTTATTATAATATTTCCGATTATTATCAATAAAGTTCTTTACATTAAACATGTTAAAGCTTTCCGGCGAGCGTGGAATAGAAACTCATTAAGAAGATGTGTGTATATGACGCACACAAACTATGTACTTGCTCTCTTTCTACAGACGAAAGAAATGGAATTATCGATAGTAATCAATACCTTGCATCATCAGACTTCGCATCAGAAGCTACCATTTTCATCAACTTCCTGCATCGGCGTTTCAATTCGAATATCATAATTGATCTAAAGCTGCACAGCTTCTATTTCTTTAAATGAGGAAGTCGTATTTTAATACAAACTTAGATATCGCTCTTGATCTATAATCCGAACAGGATTGAAAGGGGATAACGGGGATGAAGAAGATGCTTAAAAGTAAGCGTACATTGATGGTATTCGCAATGTTCTTCAGGTAAGACACGACAAAATCTTAATCACAGGACGCAAAGAGACAAAGGCAAGACGATGGAAACCCGTATGTATTCATTACGCCATTTAATTTGATAATATTCTTGTCAATCGGTTTAAACACAGTAACATCTTAAAGATAAATTCCAGTTTTGGTAACGATCTCAAAATGACTTTTTACAGAATCTAATAATGACCACCCAAGTGTCTGTTTGTATGAATAATAAATATGTGCCAAAGGATTCTGGACTTCCCGACTTCCGTCGGGTCTTTATTCCAGCAATAATAATACTGTCCCACGTGTGCCTATCTGTGTTGGTGATCTTCAGTGTGAACATTTATGTAACTGTACCAGATCTAGATCCCCGATGATATACTGACATTTAAGCCTGGTTTTACAGACTTTCTCATGAAATCAGTGTTTACTGCAACTACTGGCATTTCTCTTTAATCACGAGGCTTTAATGGTCTGTGTCAAAAATATATTCTTAGCTCAGATTAAACGTCGACGGAAATATATTAAATTAAATTTATCCAGTTGATGGATGTAATGGTTGGTACGTTTCTTTGACAATATTCAAAAGGCTTGCTATTCATTAGGTACATTATTACCTATACAGTACGTCCCAAAACACTATACGCTTTTGAAATGGCTGCCAAATAAAAATGTAGCACTCACTTTGGGGAAAAAGACGTATAGATATGGAAAGCCAATAAGGTCAACTTTTAAATGACACAACAAGTTGGAAAACTATTCATGCTTGAGTGAGCACTGCCAACTGAAACAAAGGGTATGAAAATTAGGGTAGGCCAGAATTATCCTTCCAATTTCTTTCAGGTTTTTGTTAGGTACTTGCAAAGTTGAATGTTACTTGGTGAATTAAATATCAGTTGTGATCAGTTTGTTGTTTGTGAAAATGGAATGCTTTATTGCATTGAAATTTGATGCATGAGCGATCATGAACTGCAATTTTTAGTGCAGCATTTTGTCTTTATGATGTGGATCTCAACGATGTGTTCATCATGACAGTCAGGAGAAGGGGGGGGGGGGGTAATTGACTTAGGTAGATGAAGTACGTTGATGGGATAAAGGTCAACAGAACGTTTAGCAACCCCTCTCTCCAACTCACTCCCCCCTCCCCGCTTCTCTCCTCCTGAGAGACTAAGCTCGGCGAGGCTGTGCAGGGATTAGCCTTATTTTTTTTGAGAGGTTAGTCCTTTGAAACTTGCTAAGCTAAATTAATGAGTGAGATAAGTTAATATCATGAGTTACTAAATTGAAATTCAATGCATGAGTGAACAGGAATTGTAGTTTTAGTGAAGCATATTCATCTTGTGGACCTCATAAGTGTGTTCGTGAGAGTCAGAGTATAAATGTAATGGTACCTGTTACAAGCAAGAGATATGCAAGACTTGATTAAAAGGGCATTCCTCTTCTTTTTGTTCTTTTACAGATTAAATATCATAAGTACCCTTCCCTCTCCACCTCCATTTCCCCCCCCCCCCTCTCTCTGTCTCACTTCCTGGATTGTAGCTTATTCAAAATTTAATTGCCTATATAGTGACCGGTGTCTGATGGTCAGGTTTTTTTTTTGAATGATTACCAATGTATTTAATGATTATGATAATTAATAAAATAATTTTTTTATTGATCGCATTGCACATTGAACGAGTTGATTTACTGGTAAATTAAGTAGGCGTTATTGTACAACGCCTACTTAGCTTGTTGTACGCGATCAAATGGGAGGCTGAATGCCACACATTCGTACCGTTGCACACAAGACGTACCATCCAAAATGTACCATTGCACGGCTTTAGGAGGTGACGTCACAATGCGATTTCATTGAATAAGGTGACAATGCGCGTACAGCCCGCTGGGTAAATGCGCAATGCTGTCCAAGATCATGTGCGCTTGTGGGCCCGGCTTGTGGGATTTTGCTTTTCGCTTTCAATATTTTTGCTCCCTTTTCATAGATTACTGGAGGGAAAAACTCTTGTTTTTTTCAAATTTTCGCTAGATTCCGAGGCGTTGTACAACACAAATAGCGAATATTCTTATTCGTGCAATGGTGCGAGATTTCGCATTCGGTGAAAGAAAGAAACGCTCTATTCAACTCGGCTAACGCCTCGTTGAATAGAGCATCTTTCTTTCACCTCATGCGAAATCTCGCACCATCGCACTCATGCCTATTCGCTATTTGTATATTGTACAACGCCTACTTAGCTTGTTGTACGCGATCAAATGGGAGGCTGAATGCCACACATTCGTACCGTTGCACACAAGACGTACCATCCAAAATGTACCGTCCAAATTGTACCATTGCACGGCTTTAGGAGGTGACGTCACAATGCCATTTTATTGAATAAGGTGACAATGCGCGTACAGCCCGCTGGCTAAATGCGCAATGCTGTCCAAGATCATGTGCGCTTGCGGGCCCGGCTTGTGGGATTTTGCTTTTCGCTTTTCAATATTTGTGCTCCCTTTTCATAGATTACTGGAGGGAAAAACCCTTTTTTTCTTCATATTTTCGCTAGATTCCGAGGCGGTGTACAACACAAATAGCGAATATTCTTATTCGTTCAATGGTGCGAGATTTCGCATTCGGTGAAAGAAAGAAACGCTCAATTCAACTCGGCTAACGTCTCGTTGAATAGAGCATCTTTCTTTCACCTCATGCGAAATCTCGCACCATCGCACTCATGCCTATTTAACAGCAATTTTTTTTACAAGAGCAAATGGGATATTCGTCGGATTTTGGTACTTTTAGGGATATGCTCTGATACTGCACGGGCAATTGTGATGCACACCAAAATACGCGTTTTTAATGCATCGCTAAAACGCTCTATATAGGTGATATATCCTACATTGATTAAATCCTGTATAATGATTGGTTCAAATAGCATCATGTGACCAAATATATTTCAACCATTATATTGCGTGACGTCAGACCTCGATATTATTTTCGCTATACCAATATACGATGTCATTATTTCAGGATACTGAAAGTCCCGTGATGCATCGGCGTAGGCACTTATCCGCTTACAGATGAGCGCGGTGGGCTGGTGAACAATAGGTAATTCAACTCAAGTAACGAGACTCTGCAAGCTCAGCTTATAGATTTCGTTTCTAAATACATGTAATTGCAATTAGGATATAAAACAAATATATCAGGTGTTTTCTTCGCCCATCTGGAAAAAATTGTAATTGCAAGACCAATCTCGGATAAATAATTCCACTATACTTTCTCAAATTCTGATATATATTTGTGTGATATTATTCTCAATGGTCGTTATTCCTAAGTTAATTTTTTTTCAGCGGCATACGATGAGGGGGAGGGCTTGGTGGGCGCTTGCCCCCCCAAAAAAAAAAATCACGACCAAGAAAAAAGAGAAAAGAAAATAAAATTAAGAGAGGTGGGCGAAATTTGATAACAAATTCTGAATACTATGTCAAATTGTATTACAAACTGGAATGTTTGTAATGAAAACGTCGAAAATTTTGCTCGTTCTCTTCGCTCACTTGCTACTCTTTAAAATAAATTCAGCCTATTAATACACATCTCGCTACCCCAAAATGTTTTGGTTCATAACGCCTCTGTATTTTTTTTTTCAATTCAGATTGTTGTTGGGAAAGGACATGGCCTTTACACTTATTCGGAATCAGCAGGAATCAAGCAGAAGCTGGAACGAAAAAAATATTCAAAAAATCTAGAATTTTTTGGGAGGAACTTATGAATTCACCAAACTGGAGTTGAAATTCAGTAAATTGACCAGGTGAATCATCATACACTAGTCAAAATGAACCGCAATGGAGTCAGGTTGATAATTCGTGCTACATTTTTGGACATTCTAAATATTATGACTGCATTCTGAGTGCATTCGAAATATTTTTGTCATTTTTTTTGGCCGTCCCGAAGATTTTTGTCATGTTCAAAACATTCGAGGGGTATTTTCGAACGGTGTTCGAAGTAGAATTAAATGACCAACTGGTGGTCGAACAATAGTCCTCGCATTCCGGCCAATTCTGCTTGATTCGGATGTGATGGGGGCTTCACATTGAATCTGGTGTGCATTCATCTTTGGGGGTTCCAATGTCGCAATATTCCCAGCGGCTCGACGGTGACATGGTATAACACCAGGCATACTCTTCCCCGTCGGGGTTGCGGCAAAAGTTATGGTCTCCAAGCCCAGCGTCTGGGTAATTCACCGGGTTCCGGGTGTGAGAATGAGGTTGCTGTGATGTCCAATTTTGACACGTCTTATTGCTATGAGTGATGGATACCTCACCTCTGTAATCGTTTCCATCCACCATTGTATAGCATTCATTAAAATCCATGAGACCTTGGTAGAAAACAAAAACACAACATACATTTTGGGAGAATGAAGCTCTTTCAGGATGGATTATCAAAGTATGAAAATTTTCTTTAAAAAATAGAATTAGTTATAGCTACCGCTGATAAAAACATTTAAACACGAAAACTACTAAACTGTAGAAATCTTACTGAAATCAAGAGCGAAAATTGGCAATGTAGTTATATCATGATTGCAAAAATATAATACGATGAACTTCTTGCGCTGTATTCTTCTCTATAACAAATTAAAGACAAACCTTACTTATAAAAAATATATATAATAGAAAATAAATAATGAAAGAAATTTTGTTTAAGAAAACTGGATTGTAAATTATATTTAGTTGAAAAAGGGTTTTGCAGTAGCCTTCTAATCTATAATTCAACCGTAGAGTCAAAGTTTAAAAGGGCCTTCTAAAATTAGTGGATAATAAACCAGAATTACAAAGGCATACAGTAATAAAATACACGTAGAACATTACTAATTCCTCTATTATTTTTACTACTACTACAACAACAACTACTACTACTACTATTATTATGTACTACTACTGCTGCTACTACTACTACTATACGTCCAGGGTGACCAGATTTCACAAAATGAAATACGGGACAATATACAAAGATCAAAATAGGTGGTTTCAGACCGCCTCGAAGTTGCCCACACACAGTGTTAGACTTGTGAAAAATATAAAGAATTGGAAGGGAGGGTGAATAAAAGAATGAAGGAGAGAAAGAAAAGAGATGAATTGAGAAGGACAGAAAATGAAGAAATTATTTTTAAAAAAATAACAGAAAGTTAGAATAAAAGAAAGATGAAAGAAAGAATAGAGATAAAAAAAGTTTCCGTCATTCTTTGAAATGAATATAGAAAGAAAGAAAAAGAAAGGAATGGAAGATGAATAAATATGTGAAAAAAAATAAAGAGAATCAAAGGGAAAATTTGAAAGTAAGAAAAATGAGGAGGAAAGAATGAAGGAAAGAAATATGTATCCTTCATTCTTTGAGAGAAAGAAAAACAGGGAGAGAGGGAGGAAGGAAGGAAGGAAAGAAAGAAGGAAGGAAGGAAAGAAAGAATGAAAGAATGAAAGAAAGAAAGAAAGAGGGAAAAGAATTAAAGGGAAAAATGAAATAAAGAAAGGAAGAAAGAGAGGGAGGGGAGAATGAAGGGAGGAGAGAACGAAAACTTAAAATAATGGAAGAGAAAATAATGGAAGGAGAGAAAGAACGAAAAGAAACAGGAGAGGAAGAGAGAAGGAAGCCAATGAAATTTCAAGGAAAGAAAGAATGAAGGAAATAAAAAAGGAATTTTGATAAAGAAGGAAAGTCAGAGAAAGAAGGAAAGAGAGAAAAAAATGTTCAGGAAAGAAAGATAGGAAATAAAGATAGATGGAACAAAAAAGGACAAGCAGGAAGGATAGGGTAGAAAAGAAAGAAAGAGGACAAAAGTTCAAACTTCAAGCAAACAAAAAAAATCCAATCATCTAACAAAATCACTATGTTATTTGGTGTTATTTTTTAATGTATTTAAAAAATTTTAAAAAGTAAATTGTTTTAGAAAATCACCGCAGAACTTGCAAAACTTTACAGTTATCCATTTAATTGTTGTTTCTGCTCCGTCATCTGTTGGTTATTTAATGAAAATTCTTCACTTTTAAATGTATTAACTACATTTGTTCAATATTCTGAAATACGGGACAAATAGGCGTCCCGGGAAGGGTTTGTCGGGACGCCGGGACGAAGGAGCAAAATACGGGACAATCCCGGGAAATACGGGACGTCTGGTCACCCTGATTACGTCTTCTTCTTATACTGCTGCTTTACTACTGCATCTACTACTACTATTACTACTACTACAACTGCTACTGCTACTGCTGCTGCTACTACTACTACTACTACTACTACTACTACTATTTCTACTATATACAACTACTACTACTACTGTTACTACTACTACTACTACTACTGCTTCTATTATTACTACTAATATGACTTCTTTTACTATAACTACTTTATATTTCTTATATTGCTGTTGCTGCTGCTACTTTTCTCACAAATAAAACAATGTTTTGTTTTATATTACTTATTTGTGGTCATGATCATCTTTTATCATTTTCTTCCATTAAACATGTATGATATTAATTTGCACGCTCCAAATATGAATGCCAGGTGATGATCTATTCATTTTATTACGAAAACTGGATTGTCAATATATTTTGTTGAAACAAAAATTTGGCAGTGACCGTCTGTGCTATTCAACCGTGAGCTAGGTTTAAAGGGGCCTTCTTATATAGGCACGTTTGGTTGAACATTATAAATACAATCAATTGCTTACTATTTTGGAAGTTGCTAGTAGAGAGGATAGGTGTCGGTGGTGGTGATGGCGTAGTCGTGGTAGTCATTGCGGTCACCATAGAGCTAACTGTGTGCATTCCTGTTAGGGAATTAGTGGATAATCAACATGAATTGCAAAGACATTCACTAATAAAGAACACGTATGCGATTACTGCTAATTCCTCTTCCTATTACTTTTACTACTACTTCTACAATTTCTACTACTGCTGTTGCTACTACTTCTTACAAGTAAAACAGCGATGTTTCCAAATACTACTCATTTGTGCTCATCATAATCTTGATTTTTCTTCTTCCTTTAAGCATGTCTGTTTTGCCCGGTATATAGGGACACTGCGCTGACAGGCGATTCCAAGAGATTGCATGATCTGTGACGTCAACATAGTCAATGATGGAATAGTGCACTATTCCATTATTGACACCACGGAATAAATTTTTTTCTTTAAATTAGTGGGCGTTTTGTTTCAACAGCATAGCTAGAATATCTTTGGTTACGTGATATTTGGACCAATCACTATACAGGATTTGATTTATGTAGGATATAATCTAATTTACATATACATGTACTAGGATAAATAACTTGTGCTGAATAAGGCACTTTTCCTTTAGCTGTCGTGAATAAATTGCCTAGCAACCATCGGTTCGAATACAAAAAGTAGGAATGGATAAAAATTGAAATGAAGTAGCCCCTTAAATGAAATCTTTGCTTTCGAATTAAAATGTGCAATGGCGGGCAAATTAAAAAAATATATATTTAATTTAATCTTACACACCTTTACTACAACTGATTCCTCCAAATCCTGGAGGACAATGACAGTAGTAGCCGAGTAAAGTCTCCTCACACCAGCCATATTGACAAGGTTCTCTCATGCAATCTTGGGAAATAGAACACAAGAAATATGCTACACTGTTAAAAAATATCCTTAAAATAAAATAAGTTCCTGCAGCAGAGTCTCGAGAACACCTGTAATCTTACCAGATTGTGTAATCTTACAGGAAATTGGTATTTGGTTTATGGAATCTTACAAATTTTCTTAAATAAAACACCCTTTTCCCCTTTTTAAACAGACCTGTTCTGTTAAATTGCAGAAAAATTCCTGTTTTATAAACTTACAGAATGATTCTGTTATTGCTTTCTGCAAAATCTTCTCTTCCTTTTTTCTGTAAACTCACGGGATTTTTAACAGTGATATGTAAATCCCCGCTCTTATAAGGGATAAAAATTATGTGATCTTCATTAGAAACGAGCCACGTTTTTGAATGGTTAAATAAACAATGCAATTGTTCTGCCAAAATGATTGAGCACATAAACATAAAAATCCAACGAGTCCTCAAAGACTGATCTTCATCCTTCTACCTTCTACCAAGATTTACATATTTACCCTCTTCGATTCGATTCACTATACCGTCATGGTCATGTTGATAAATTTCTTTGATTTTGTCATTTATATTTCATTTTCACGTACATGGTTACCCAAATATTCCTTCCCCGCAGTGAAACCGTCAAAATGCGTTCTAAAAGCATAATTAAGTTATCCTCAACTTGATGAACGTCTACCTAAAAAAAACATAATGCAAACAAACAATAGACCATCCGATATCACACAACTCTGTCAATTAATTGCCAATGACATTTCCACCGAACATCATACTAAACCCGATTTACAACTTATTGTCATGGTGCCTTTTCCAGTCTGATTGTATATGAATATTTGATAACGCGCATAATACCTATGATCCAATTTGTGCATATAGGTTAAGGTTTTATAGTCCAGGATAGAAGAGACGTAACCTTGTTTTTTCATACATACAATATTTTTTATGGTTTCAGTGTGCTGATTACGAATCTGAATGCTGCAACTCGTGTAATCTTGAAGCATTTTCCGCAAATTGGCAAAATCCAATGTGGTCGCCAACATATGAAAATCATAAAATTGCCAGCAGACTGGGTATAAAACGTTTGTAATTGTGTTGCAGGAGTGAAATACTCTGTGAAATATTGCTTTTTAAACAAAATATTTATTTTCTTAATATTCAAACTGGCCGCCATAAACCTCTGCATACCCTATTATGTACAATAAGAATAGGGAAAGCTAATTAAAAAAAATATCCCTAAACTGCAAGAAATTGTGATCTATGGACGAAGTAATGAATGAAAATCAACAATGCTAACAAGATATATCATTTATTATGTCATGTAAGGGAAATTGTTTTATTTTATTTTAAAACGAGCCGCCACTGGCCCAAATAGTATTATGTACTACAGTGCGTATCAAAAAACGGGACAGTTTTGAAAAGTCTATCAAAATTTTGTTTCAAATTATGATGTCTATATTTTGTTGGTTGTAGATGATCTCAAGTTATATCTTTCAAATGCCATTGAAAAATATCAGTTTCGTTCATGCGTGAGCGAACACGGGATACTTTTGTGAGGGGTTCAAAAGAAAGGTTGCGCCAAACAGTAGAAAATTAGAAAATACTGATCATCAGACTTTTTGCTAATCAGCAAACTTTCTTTTATAAATCTTTTCATTATCTCAGCCATAATTTTCGAATTATGCTGTCAAATCCATTTACAAATCTATTCATTAACTTAAATTGTTTTGTTGGTGTTTTTTTTTAAATATGGTATCTTTTAGCATTGAATTTTTTTCTTGAGCAAAAGCAAAAAAAAAAACAAGTACGGGGATTCGTATTATTAATAGGATAGCTAGTAATTTTATCAAATCCTTTTATTGTGGGCTGCATAGGTTTTGATGCCTTTGAAAGACATGAATCCGTCTGTTAGAATTAATGTCCTCGCCTGATTTTGCGATAATGCAATATAATATTTGATCCTATCATCCTCATGAATACACATGTAGTATTATACCCAAGAATCATGTGCCAAGTATGAACATGATTGATGCAGAAATAAAGAAATCAGAGCAAGTTGAACAAAACTTCAATAAATGATGGACATGACCGCATATCATTTGACCTTTGACCCCTAGACGACCTTCGACCTCATTATCCTCATGGATAATGAGTTTGACTGCCAGGACAGTCAACCTGCCCGAAACGTCGAGTCTCTCTACTGCTTCTACCTCATCATCTCTACTCGCCGACTTAAGCCAGCATCTCCTAATCCATCCTACTACCCAAGCTGTTTTTTAAACTCATCAATCTCTTCTGGTTTACAGTCCTTTTCAGGACTACATTCTAGAAAGATTACCCTACTCTCCAATTTCCACTTTCTACATGCCACCTTGCAAACCTTCAAACAAAATCCAAGTATTGTTCTTATACGAAAGGATTACATGGATTTCATAGTCAAGGACATCAAAATTCTTACAAAATTACATGTCCCTATTTACATTGTATATAATACTGTTAGGGCCTATAGAGGCCATTTTGAATTTAACAATACAACATTTATTTCATGCATGACAAAAGAAATGATATGTTTCGCTAGAAAACATGTTTTTAGACAATACTCGTATATCACAATTACATGCATATGTTCTTATTCTTGTTTCTCTGTCTATTCACATTGCACATAAGGTATAATGTATCTATGGTGGCCATTTTGAATTTCAAATACAGCATTTATCACATAAACTGCATCTTAAATATCATATTTCGTTAATATTGTGGTTTCTACTAGCTTATCTTAATAATATGCATTTTAGTACTCACTCTTCTGATTTTTTTGTCCCCACTAACGTTATACATGTCAATACTGTCAGGGCGTTTGATGATTTATTGAATACTAAAATGCTTCATTTATTTATTACATACGTGACATAACAAGTGATACATTTCGTTCAGTGGCGTAACAGGCGGGCGGGGGGGGGGGCAGGGGGGCAAGCTGCCCCACCCCCTGGTGGAGTTCACCTGGAAAATAATTATAAAACAAGTGGAATGCCTCCGGCCGTCTCACCTGCATCACGCGATTCAACATAGCAGCAGTGCTGACTTTGAAAACGGGTCCGACCACTTGACCGAAGGTCCGCGAGGCCGAGGGTCCGCGAGACCGAGGGACCGCGAGACCGAGGGTCCGCGAGACCGAAGGCCCGCGAGACCGACTTTTTTCCCTTCATCGGTTGCCGCGGTCGAGTGGTTTAAGACGCCTCGTTGCAGTGGCGTAACAGGTGCCTGTTAACGGGAGGGGGTGCCAAATAATTCCCGGTAACTATATGGAATCAGTGGCGTTGCTAGGATTTCATGCCTCGTGAGAAAGAGACACATATCTCACCAACAAATTATAATGCGAGCACGCCTGCTCACCACCGCCCTAGCGGTGGTGCGAAACACGTACTGCGCGCACGAAACGTCTCTCTAGGGGGGTGTGGTGCAGGGAGGGGGTGTTTCTGCTACTTACAGTATAAACTTACGATCAGAGGCGTCGATCCTGGGGGGATAGGGGGGAACATATCGTTTACCCCCCCCCCCCCCCCCAATAATTCCGGATGTGTAAAAATAAAATAAGATTGTAATGTTAGACAGAAATCGGCAAGCGAAATTGAGATGCACAACTCGTTTCTTATTCAAAATCGTGCTCAAAATATCCGTTTTTCAGAGTGGAATATAAAAATTTTCAGCTCGCGTTTCGCGCTCGCATCACTTCTTTAGCCATAAACCCATACTTTTCATGATTAAATAGGTGAATAGAATGTCCCGTTTTCAGGTAAACCTAAAAAACCTCCCGCTTTGATTTGCAATAACATTTGGTTGGATATACATCTTGTTCTTTATTAAAAACGTCCATTAAACTGAATTTTTTTTTTTAGATCGAAATATCAAAATTTTCAGCTCGCGCGCTTGCGTCAATTGTTCTTTTAATTAGTTACCCATCTTAATCATTGTTACCAAAATGCTTGGAATATCAAGCTTTCAACCGGCAACCGATGAAGGGAAAAAAGTCGGTCTCGCGGACCTTCGGCCTCGCGGGCCTTCGGTCTCGCGGACCCTCGGTCTAGCGGACCTTCGGTCTAGCGGGCTGTCACCATGAAAACTACTATAACTCACACAAGATGTTCAGTGATACTTGGTTACTCTTATTTTCACGTTTTATGAATTAGACCAATACACTTACAGAGATAGGATGGTAATTCAACAAATACCCCAATGCGGCAAAAGTTCATTGATCTCACATGACCTTTGACCTTGATCATGAGACCTGAAACTTGCACATGGTATTCTGTGATACTTGATTACTCTTATGTCCAAGTTTCAAAAGTCAGATCAATAAACTTGCAAAGTTATGATGGTAATTCAACAGATACCCCCATTATGGCCACAGTTCATTGACCTTTGACCTTGGTCATGTGACCTAAAATGCGCACAGGATGTTCAGTGATACTTGATTACTCTTATGTCCAAGTTTTATGAACTAGACCAACATACTTCCAAAGTTATGATGGTAATTCAACAAATACCCCCAATGCGGCCAAAGTTCATTGACCCTAAATGACCTTTGACCTTGATCATGTGACCTGAAACTTGCACAAGATGTTTAGTGATACTTGATTACTATTATGTCCAAGTTTCATGAATCAGATCCAAAAACTTTTAAAGTTTTGATTGTAATTCAACAGATACCCCCAAATCGGCCAAAGTTCATTGACCCTAATGAACTAGGTTCATATATTTTCTAAGTTATGATGACATTTCAAAAACTTAACCTCAGATTAAGATTTTGATGTTGATTCCCCCAACATGGTCTAAGTTCATTGACCCTAAATGACCTTTGACCTTGATCATGTGACGTGAAACTCATGCAGTATGTTAGGTGACACTTGATTAACCTTATGTCCAAGTTTAATGAACTAGGTTCATATATTTTCTAAGTTATGATGACATTTCAAAAACTTAACCTCAGATTAAGATTTTGATGTTGATTCCCCCAACATGGTCTAAGTTCATTGGCCCCAAATGACCTTTGACCTTGATCATGTGACATGAACTCTAATAGGATGTTCAGTAATACTTGCTTAACCCTATGGCCAAGTTTCATGAACTAGGTCGATATACTTAGGTTAAGATTTGGTGTTGACGCCGCCGCCGCCGCCGTCGGAAAAGCGGCGCCTTTATTCTCACTCTGCTGTGCAGGTGAGACAAAAACGGGATAAAGTAAAAAAAAAATATAAATAAGGGGAGAAAGAAAGGGAAAGGGGAAAGCAAGAAATGGAAATTAGGGAAAGGAAAGGGAAATAAGAGGAAAGGGGGATAGGGAAAGGAGAACTAAGAAAAAAAACATAAACAGGGAAAACGGAAAGAACTCGGGAAAAGGAAGGAAAGAAGAACACGTGAGAAAGAACAATATTCCCCGATATACAAATACATCAGCATGATTAGTAAGACAGGGAAATAAATTAAAGATGACAAAAAGACATACAAAAGCGGGAAATGAAGGTAGAATTGAATGATGCAAAATCTAAATTGGAAAATAAAAGGGACAAGATATTACTACCAGGCTGCTGAAGATTGAAGATAAAGAGTGGGAAGAAAGGTGGATGGTATAAAGCATAATTTCGTACGAAAGTCTATCATAAACTTGCTAAATCTCTTTGGCTACCGGGGCTCTGTCCAAGAGTCAAGACCTCGTGCAGTTGGGGCTCTTCATCTGTAACCTTTAAAGGGCTCTGTAACGGCCCCCTATATGGACCCTTCCTGCATTAAGCATTGCGTTGAAGCACTGGCGTACGGGGGAGGGGTGGTTCCACAGCCAAGGGGAAATAAAACAAAATGAAAGAGGCAGCGAAATGAGATGAATGGGAAAAAATGTATGACATGATATTTGCTATGATGTAAAAATCTATCACATAATTAGAATTTCATTTCAAAAGGCCAAAATGTTTTTTCTTTCTGGGTCGCTTCGCTCGCTGGCGACTTTTAACAATTTTCCCACATTTATTATTGTGTGCCCCCTCTAAATATTTGGATGATACGGTACGCAACTACATTGAATTTATGTGTTGTGTGTGAAAGCTATATAAATATACACGCAATTTCATTAAGGTTTAATGTAAGGTTTAATGTGTAAGGTTTAAAATTGCTTTTATATAACAATAGCACAGAATCCCTTCTGACAATAGAAGGTAACATCATTCTAAGGCAAGGGACAAAGTCGCAGGCAAAGTCTTAAACGCTTCGATGGAGATATATAAGCTAATCGTCCTACTCTTTTTACTCTTATGTACCTGTCCCAAGAAAACGCCTGTAATAGAACACGGCTATCTTCACGACCACCCTGAACGAGCATGCAGGTGTCAAAATATTCTTACCAAGGGGTACCACAAAGCCCGTGTTCCCTACTATGCGAATGCTTGTGTAACTTTTCAACTCTCCATAATATGCTGTGGGGATATAGAGATTAATCCCGGACCCTCTAACCATCCAACGGATGTTCATAATCGTACTGAACTTTCTTCAACCAACTACCATTATAGCATTAATGAGTTATATACCATTGGGGCCAAGTGTAACAAAGGAAAAATTGATATAGGCCTAACTGAAACCGTAAAGGACACGATCAAAGAATTAGAAATTGAGAGAAAACTGTTTAGGCATCGACACAGGGGTACAAGAGCAGGACGACGAAAAGCTAGGAACCACCCGATACAAGTAATAGTGAACCAATTCCCTGTGAAATCTCCCGAACTCAGATCACGTGATCCGTCGAACCTTGTAACTGTTCCAATACAAAGGATCGATAATGATAATAATAATGATAAAAATAGGTCAGAACTCCCTTCACTCTTCCTTTGCAATGCAAGATCTGCTGTCAATAAGTTTGATGAACTCAGTGCAATTATTCAAGTTCATGATGTTGACCTATGCGCCATCACGGAAACCTGGTACAAACATGATCTTCCACTTGGACTGGTTTCCATTCCAGGTTATTCAATGTTTGTCAAGTCTAGAGAGCATCGGAGTGGAGGAGGAGTAGCCCTGTATGCCAAGCACCACTTAAATGCAACGTCACCCAGTAATATCAAGGTACCTGACAACTTGGAATTAGTTTGGGCCAAATTGCGCCCTCACCGACTGCCTAGATCTATATCGTGCATTTTTTGTGCTGCTGTCTACTTCCCTCAGCCTGACAATTCAGTTGAAGCACAATTGGTTGAACATCTCCTTGCAGCTATCGACGATATCATGACCCGCCATCCGGAAGCTGCAATCTTCCTAACGGGTGACTTCAACCGATTGGACATTTCCGCCTTAATCGCCGATCCTCGTTTTCAACAAGTTGTAAGACAAGCGACTAGAGGTGATAGGATCTTAGATAAGATTATTTGCAACATCAGCGAAAGATATAAAGAAGTTATCATCTGTTCTCCTATAGGTCAGTCGGATCATAATTCAGTACTTTGGCTTCCACGAGACCATGTAGCTCCAAGCAATGCTAGCCATTATCGTACAACTCGTCCTATGCCTGACAGTGCAATACGGTCCTTCGGTATGTGGTTGAATAGTGTCGATTGGACTGACGTTACCAACAAGGTGGATATCAATGAAAAATATGAGTTATTCATTCAAACGCTCCAATCTGCAATAGATCATTTCTTTCCGATTCGTAGGGTGAAACTTCACAAGTGTGACAAACCATGGATGACCCCACGGATAAAGCATCTCATCAATGAACGACAACGAGCTTTCCATCGAAATGACATTGCAGTTTGGAAGAGATTAAAGGCAACCTTGAAAGTGAGCATAGAACATGCTAAGAAGGAATACTATGCTTCACGGGTTCAACGCTTGAAGAAAAACAACCCTTCAGCTTGGTTTCGTCAAATTCGAGTGATGACCGGAAATACAAAGGATCCTAAGCCTATTCAAATTCCGGATATACCTTCAAGCGATGAAGCTGCAATAGCTGCTGCCATCAACCAGTCCTTTGCCTCTGTAGCATCCGATATCCATCAACTCGACTTAGCTGAGCTCCCATCATACCTACCATCTAAGAGCCCTTGCCCGACTGTTTCTTCTTGGGAAGTTTATAAAGAACTATCAAAAGTGCAACAGTCTAAGGCTGGCGGCCCTGATGGTATATCAGCTAGGATCATCAGGGAATTCTGTCTTGAACTTGCGACCCCCTTGGCAGACATAATCAATACCTCTTTCTGCCAAAGCAAAGTTCCCACTAACTGGAAACGAGCCATCGTTATTCCAGTTCCAAAGACACAACCCCCAACGATAGATAAACTTCGTCCAATCTCTCTAACCAGCCGCTTTGCCAAGATAGCTGAAGGATTCATGGCAAACTGGATTCTACAGGATATTAGACCCAAACTCGACCCTAACCAATTTGGTAACAGAAAATTCCTCTCAACTAATCACTATCTGATCAACATGCTTCATTTGATGTACGATAATGCTGACAAACCTAAAGCTACATCCTCGGTAATTGTAACTGATTTTAGTAAGGCATTCGATAGGGTGGACCACACGATAGCAATAAGGAAATTGATTGATCTTGGTACCAGATCTGCCATTATTCCATGGATTGCTGATTTTTTATGTTCACGTCAGCAATGCGTAAGATATCGTTCAACGCATTCTGATTGGGTAACCTTACATGCAGGTGTCCCTCAGGGAACTAAATTGGGGCCAATTATATTCTTAGCGATGGTCAATGATATTAAGCCATCCTCTCAAAACTCATCTACCTTCAAATACGTAGATGATCTCTCTGTTGTAGAATGTAGGAACAACAACCAATTATCTGAATTGCAGAAATCTATGGACTATATTCTAACATGGTGTGAACGCAATCATATGAAAATGAACCCCCTAAAATGTGCGCAAATGAATGTTTGCTTTCAAAGGTCTTTCCAAGTGCACCCATCAGTTTATATTGGTACCCATGAACTGGCAACTGTTCAATCAACCAAAATTCTAGGAGTCATTATTCAAAACAACTTAAAATGGGACCAAAACACAAATGATATCATAAAGAGATCAAACAGCAAAATTCACATGCTTAGATTATTGAAACGCCATGGTCTTCCCCAAGATGATTTGTTGACAATATATAGGTGCTATATTAGACCCGTGTTGGAATATGCAGCTCCTGTATGGAACGGGGGACTCACCAAAGAGCAGATCACAAGGTTAGAAAGAGTTCAGAAAAGGGCTTTAAGGGTAGTTATGGGCACACGCTACTCTACTTACGATAATGTCTTGGTGGAATTGAAGCTTCAATCACTCTCTGATAGAAGGGAAGATTCAAGTTTGAATTTCTTTAAGAAAACCCTACTCAATACAGACCAATTTGAATCGTTTTTCCCTCCAGATAATCCAAGATTCTTGAGACGCAAACCCCTAATCCCTGAGCCAAAATGCAAAACTAAACGAATGCAAAATAGTGCAATACCGTATCTCATTCGTATACTTAACAATAACCAGAATAAGTGAATAGTAAGTATGCTACTTGTTCCTACCTGCTCTTTGGACTTGTCAATCCCTCAAATGCTTGTGGTTTCGTGTCTCACTTTTCCCTTTGACTCTTTATTACCTTTTCTATTTCTCCATCCTTCCCCTCATTCTGTTTCTACTACTTCTTCCCTTTCTTTCCTCATCCATTTTCCCCCTTCTTCATCATTTGATTCTTTTCAGTATCTCCTTCCCTTTTCTTTTACCCTTGCTTCATTCTTTTCACCTTTGGTCTCTGCCTGTTTATTCCTTTTCCTTCTCATTATCACAGTCCTTCTCTTCACGTTTCAGTTTTTTTCTCAATGCTTTCTCCTTTTTCGCTTTTCTCCATTCTCTTTTTTTTCAACACAAACGTTATGCACTCCATTTTATTTTTTTTTTTTTGTTTAACAATGTAATCCGGTACAATACAGACAAATTTCACTGTTTTTATCTTCACAGTTTACTATCATGACTATGTTGAAATCGAATTATCTATAACTTAAACAGTTTTTTATAGTAGCCTCACTACCGTTCTCTCTTGTTATTCTTTTGTTTCGTTATATATTTACGCTGTATTCCAAATTAAGTTGTTTTCACTATTGACCAATTACTCCATCTCGTTTACTATGCTATTGTTCTTGTTTGTTTTTTTTTTTTTTTTTTTTTTTTTTTTATCCGCCTTATTTAATTGCTGCTTCGTTTTTTTATCTTCTGTCCCTTTTCTCCTCACTCTTGTTATTCTGCCTATTTTTTCTCCTTATCCGTCATCTCCTGTGTACTCATGTATTTAATTTATACCTTATTTGTATATGATCTGGTACTTTGTTTGCATAATTTGTATGTCTCATCTATGAATTTGTATTTTTTGTTTTAGTTCTGTGATTTTTGTAATTGATGCTAACGTCATATTGGACACATTTTTTCTTATAAGTTTCTCTTTGTGTACCATATTTGTTTTTTATTGTATTACTTTTTTTTTGTTGTATGCCACACTCTGTTTATTCCTTATGATTTCAATCTTTTATATTGTAAAAACTTTTTGTAATTCGGCTCTGTGCTGTGATGAAAGTTTTTTATCTAAAAAACCATTTTGAATTGAGGTTCCGGGGCTCCACCGCGGACTCCACTCATAAAGCACTGTGGTATGGATGAGTTTGGACCATGGCCCCCAAAAGTTTTACAACGAAACAAAAAAAAGGAGGAAAGAAAGAAAGGAAAAGCAAAGAAAAAGTGTATAATATTTTTCTTAATATCACGTCAAAATCTGTTAGAAAAGTTTTTTTTTTATCTCGCTCGCTTCGCTCCCTCGGGACTTATATTAAACTACTTCTTGCCACAAGCGCCATACTGGGCCCCCTGTTGTGCACAATCATAATAAAAATCCTGTTCACCGTGGCGTACAAAAATATTATATTATCTTTTCAACATTATGTCAAAAATATCACAAAATTTGATTTTTGCAATAAAAATGTCAAATTTTTGCTCGCTAGCATTTATATAAATATATTTTTTGCCCGATACTCCAGGCCCCTCAATTTTTTTGCCTCATGATGCCTGTTCCATGATATGACCGGGATATTTTTGGCTCTTGCCCCCCCCCCTGGCCATCGACCCCTGTTACGCCACTGTTATGCCCTGTTTTGCCTTTTATGCCCTGTTTTCATCCATTAGTTCTTTAAAAAATCACAATTACTTGCATTTAGTGCTCACTTTTGTGAAAAATATTTTCCCCATTCACATTGCGTAAAATGTTGAATACAGCGGTCTATGGCGGTCATTTTAAATATCAAGAAAATTAATGTGTTTTTTTTCAAAAATCGTTTTTACAGAGAGTATTTCACTCCTGCAACACAATTGGATACAATTTATGGCCAATCTGCTGGCAATTATATGATTTTCATGGGTAATTCGGCATATTTTGGCGGCTATATTGGATTTTGCCCGTTTGCGGAAAATGCTCGAGGTTACTTTGGCATCATTCTGAATCGTAATTAGCACCCTTGAATTGACAAGACATCATAAAAAAATATTTTACATATGAAAAAAAGGTTTCGTCAAATTCCAAGGGGCCTATCCTGGACTATTACGAGCTTCTGGCAATTTTTAATGCTGTCATGAAGGTTCAAAATTAGAGTGAGACCTCTTTCTTAAAACCATAAATAAGCTGCCTAAATTGATTTAATTTTCAGCTTTTCAAATACGCTCAATAATACCTTCAACATACCACCATTATGAGCAACATCATTTCCAGGCGCGCCGGAACACTTTCAGTTTTTTGGGGGGGCAAAATCCCGAAGGGGGCACAATATTTTTGACAGCGTGAGATACCGAAGCGATCGAGCGGGAGAGGCTGTGGGACCCCCCCCCCCCGGTAAGGACTTTGTGTAAAAATGGAGTATAAAAGTTGCGTTTCTAAGAGCATTCAAAAATAAATTTCTTGAGAATTAAACAGTCTTGGAGTTCTTTTTGCTCCTTCTGTTTCCTCCAGTCTGACCCAGACTGGTGTTTCTTCATGATCAGGGTCGCAGTTCCAGCAAATTACGAGCCTTATATTGCAAACGAAATTGTTTCAAACCAATGTAATATAGCCCTTTTAAAGACTTTAAGATGACAAACATGACCGTACGCAGCCGGGGGCCGCCGATCGTGAGGGCAAAATTCACAAAATTCATCAAAAGTGTGCACGAAATCCTTCAATTTTATTGTAGAAAATGCAAAAGCTCCCCCATCACAAACCCCCTCGCTCTTAAGTTTCTTCGAAAATTTAGGTCTTGCAGCCCCACCCACTCCCGGATTTTTTTTTTTTTTGCAAACGTCCATGAATAACAAAAGCTGGGATGAACCAGAGAACATATATAGCTGCCATCTCGATCTGATTAGTAACAGGTAATGGGAAGAAGTTTTGGAATCTAAAATACATAAGTGCTATATCATATGAGCTGAAATAGTATCAGACAAAACGCCTTCCAATCATGCCAATGAAAAGGAATAGAGGAAAATACGGGGCTGTGAAAATATCTTAAGTGTTTTTTTTTTATAGTAGAGCAGTACTGTAGCGCTTATTTTAGTCTTTTATTATTTACATTTTTATTCATATCTCGGATAATATGAGTCCGGTCAAGAAGACACTTTCACAGATAATTTTATTTGTTTTTCATGTCTAAACATTATCTGTAAGACTAACTTAGTTGCTTTCGAGTGGGATTAACCATTTTCAAAAATGATTATAAATTATAATCCTCTACACATGATTATTCTGTGTGTAATTTTCTGATGTCTATATTGAGTTGAAATGACCTTGGTATTTTCTTTAGGGCACTGACTTGTTATCACTGTATTAACTCAATTTATATTTAGTTGAAATTAAAATATTGAAACAAGTTTCTCGAGATGTTATGGTTTCTGGACTTGACAGCTATATGACATAGATCTCGGGGGAGGTACTTCCATTCACGAGTGGATACCTTGCGCGACCATGGGGTCTCGAAAAGCACCCTAAACACGTAATTTCCATATTCCGAAAATGCACCCCTTAACAAGTATTGGCGTGTGAAATCCTACTTTACTACACAATATTTTGTGGGTAAACTAATCGTTAGAGAGTTACAAGCAATTGTAATCATGACTATTGAAAGGAGTGAATACAACTTGCGATCCCAAAATCAATGTGGCACAGGAGGTTTTGTGGCTGGCACAGGGGATTAGCATCGGATTAGTACTGTGGCATTGGGTTAGTAGTGTGCGTGGCATGTTAAGAGTTAACAAGTATTGGAAACAAAACGATACTCTTAGCAAATATTCCCTGAAATGAACCCCTAAACAAGTACAGGAATGTTTTATTGTTACCGGGGCCTTCGGTCGTCTGCTTTACCTTATTTGGTTTAGTACGACCCCCATCTTCTACACCTTGCGCGAATCAGACTCTAAACACGAAGTGTTGGGGCAAAAAGGATATCCTTTATAAAAAAAATCAATTTTGTTTTATCATCCCCACAAATTCGACTCTAAAGACGTAATTTTCCTAGCGAAATAGATACCTTTTTTTCATTACTTTTGAGTATTTGACACACTTATCACGTTACGTACGTAACGTGCCCTATCGTGAAAAAGACATCCTTTTTACGTGTTTTTTTTGGTCGCGCATGGTATCCACTTGTCAATGTAAGTGACCCCCCCCCCCCCCGACATAGATTTCATATGTTGCTCGAGTAACCAGTGTTCACGCGCGTTATCGGGTCCGGTCTGAGCGTTTGGGCGGCCGCGCGTATGTTAGACGACACATCCAGCATCATAGAGTTATAAACCTAATCATTGGTGGACCACTATCAATTTGCCATTCGCTTTTAGTCTGAAATGTATTCATTAAAAGGTTAAACGTTATCACACTGTAATAAGATGGAAAAGGGGCTTTAGGTATGTTTCACAGAGGAATTTTTTTATTCCATTATGAAAAATACGAGACATTTGGCTTCCTCCTGCTCGTACGCACGGGCGTCCGTCGATATAACACATGAAATTTTATGAAAATATGCACCCTTTTTCTTAAAAGTTGATGGAGAGGGAGAAAAATTAATCGTATCAAGTCGGGGTATTCAGTAATGAGTACAGGAGAAACTATATTTCACTGATTTTCATGATTCATTCCATTTGATTAACTCATCTATTCGTGTTTTGGGGCTAATCTTTCCCTTACGCATTGCTTTTTGGCAGACGTTCTATGGAAAATGCACCTTTTTTCACACAAACTTTGAGACACTCTGTATTCATTCCCCCATTGCTCGAGAATGAATGGGCAGTTAACGACGGGGTTAAAGATTTATTAAGGAACGGAATGTATATTTCATGAAAATGAAAGCCATTTTCCCATTGGATGTTATCTTCAATACGTGTTTTTTAGATGAAGTTAGTTGTCGAATAGGCTCTCCTGGCATTTGAGGTCTCTATCGGTGACGTCACTCAGGATCGTCATGCCTGAACCATCGGCCGGGCAGGGGTCGCGATGGTAGTATGATTTATGCATAATGCACTCGATATATACAATAATCTTGTCCTCCCGTTCAAATGAATGTGAAACTCATATAATTTTCATCAGAGCATTCAACAGGTGTACTGTAGTACACATTTCTTTGTTATAAGTGAATTAAAGTCCCTCCAGTGAGTTTGATCACCCCTATTGTAAAAATGTATCACCCCTACGTTGTAACACAGTCAGCTGTTTGCACTCAGGGTCACTCCGTGACCTGTGTGTGCGTTCAAGAGTTGTACACGATTTTCTGTCTCATTTAGGCAGAAATCTTTCATGTTTTTGACAATGGAAATGACAATTTTCAGGCAGAAAAGTGCCTTCGTTTACTTTTGTCCTTTATAATAATTTATCATTTTTCTACTTTCAGGGGGGCACATGGGGGGGGGCAAAATCTCGTTTTGCCCCCCCCCCCAAAAAAAAGGGGGGGCAAGTGCCCCCCCCCCGCTTCCGGCGCCCTTGATCATTTCCCCAATTAACCCATGCACACACAGAAAATGATATTTCTAAAAACCTCAATTAACCTACTAAAAATATATTCAACACATTTAAGATATAACGGCAAAATGATCATGGTGTATCAACTTACCTGGGAATTTACAGATTCGATGTCCTCGCCGAATTCCAAGGTTGGTGTCATTTCTTGCGGTACCTTCATCTTCAAGTGATACTGGGATAAGCTTTGGGATGGTTTGAACATTTCTTCCGCTGGGATGTTGTTTCTCTTTGCACTCAGCAAACATTGGAAGAGTGTAGTTTAGTCCTAGGCCGTCACTACATGATATCTCCACCGCATTATTCTCTTCTGGCGAGACGAAGAGGGCTAATTATGATCATTGAAAAACAATAGAAAAACAAAACAAATCGAAATGGTAGATGTACTGATTACCGGGCTTATGACTTTTTTTTTTATTTCTTGCATCTTTTTCAATTCTAAATAAAGTTAATTTATAAGAGTATTATTCTAATAGGGTCGATCTGGTACACTAGCTACGTCGCCCACTTCCTGAATATATCACGTATATGAATATCCAGAATTTACTTTCATAAACCAAACACTGTTATAAAACAGTCTTCAAGGAATACACAACATCAGCACCTGTTACAATACCATTACTAGAAATAGAAGAACTCAGATGTTATGTTAAGATTGTCAGTATTAAAACAAAATGTACATGTTAAGTAGCAAGAGCATGAAAATTGGCTGATTACAGCTAAGCATGATAAATATATTTAGCGGAACTCCTATCCCCCTTAAAATATTGCTTGTGATGTGACAACACCAACTACACCACTGGACTTGAAATGAAGCTGGTGTTTTGAATGACCTCGGGAAATATGGCATTTACAGCAGTTCGTGTTAAGCACTGGTGATGAATGTCGTCTGCTGCTGAACCGAACGATCGTGTTGGCAATGGTTGGTGTTGATAATCTTATAATTTCCCAGTTTCACATATACACTAACCCTCAGGGATTGGGACAATCGTGATTTCAAGTTCGGTGCAAGTGTTAGTGTTGGCGATATCAAGCGGACGAACAGGATGAAACATCACTGTAAAATGAAATTTTACAGTGAAGATAGGTACATAGAAAAAATAGAGCTTTATACATTCTAATAAGCAATGATATTTGCCCTACCTGATTCTTGAAATGATTTAATCCTTATACTCTATGGTGATGTTTTGTAACATTTTCTCTCCGATTTTACTTCTCGCGCAAAAATTAAGTCAGCCCTTATCTGTAAGCCACTGATTTGTGATGTTCGACAGCGCGACGCAGAGGAGGTGGTTCACACAGAGATCTGCGTAGAGTTGCGTGCAACACTACGCCGCTATTTGTTTTGCCTACGCAAGTCTACGAAACTCTACGCAAAATGGGTACTCGGGATGGCTGTTTGGCGTAAAGCCATCTACGAAAGTCTACGCAAACTTACGCAACACTACCCAACTGGACGCCACTTCTACGCAACGGCACGCCGCTCCTACCATGCCTACGCATATGGCAAGCCGTTTGTACCATAAAGGCGATAAACCGAGTTTATCGCCGATAAACTCAGTTTTTCGGCGATCGCGAGAAACTCTGTTTATCGTCGAAAAACTTAGTTTATCGCCGATAAACAGAGTTTTTCTCGATAAACTAAGTTTATCGAGTGATAAACATAGTTTATCGAGATAAACTCTGTTTATCGGCGATAAACCGAGTTTTTCAGCGATAAACAGAGTTATTTCGATAAACTCAGTTTATCACTCGATAAACTTAGTTTTTCGATAAACTCGGTTTATCGAGCGAAAACCTCAGTTTATCGAATGGGGGCTATTGCTTTCGTCCCTGAAAAAGAATATGAATTTGGAGATATCCATTACAAAAGAATTCTTTAAATGCAGTACCCCTCATTTGCAAGTGCTCCATATCTCAATGAAATTTCCTTTGCAAATGGTGTCTGAAATCAGAAAATACTTGGAAAGTTTCAATTCTTAAAACAGTTTGAAAATGAGGATCGAACAAGTAGTGGTTATTTGTATATAATTTCTTTTTCCCCATTAATTAGTCCTCCAGACTATTTTAGATGAAAATCACAATTTTTCTAGGAACAAGGTAACATAACGTTTTTGACAATTTAACTGTCAGTAACTGTCAGTTAAAGCTAAATTGAGCTTATTTCGTTTTATACCTTAATGAAAATCAATCAAATTATGAAACTATTTTTCTTTTACCTTATCTCCAATTGACCCCCCCCCCCCTGTACAAAATTTTCCGCTTTCCCCCAACCGCCGCTGATTGCGTGGCAATTTTCAGTGACTTCTTCTGGGGAAGTATCCCGCATCTTTTGAAACAAATTTTGCGAAAATTTGACCACCGGTCACGGTCACGTGACATTTCATAGGCGCATGTCAGACTAAATTTGACAAAAACCTGCATTTTCCATACGTTTGTGTGCAAAACAGCATATTTTATAAATTGCGCTAAAACACAGCTATTTCAATCTTCTGAGTTATCGCTCGATAAACAGAGTTTATCGAAAAACTAAGTTTATCGAGTGATAAACTCTGTTTATCAAGTGAAAAACTTAGTTTATCGCGAAAAACTCTGTTTATCGGCCATGTAGTGGGCGATAAACTTAGTTTTTCGCCGATAAACAGAGTTTATCTCGATAAACTCTGTTTATCACTCGATAAACTTAGTTTATCAAGAAAAACTCTGTTTATCGGCGATAAACTAAGTTTTTCGACGATAAACAGAGTTTCTCGCGATAAACTCAGTTTATCACTTGAAAAACTGAGTTTATCGGTGAAAAAATGAGTTTATAGTTGCGATAAACTCGGTTTATCGCCTTTATGGTACAAACGGCTTGCCATATACGCAACACTACGCCAAAAATTACGTTTCTCAAAACACTTGTTAAAACTTGTGCATGGAATGGCTGAAAACGATTTTATTTCTAGAGTAAAACTCACTGGGCAAAATGAAGAAGATTTGATGCATGGAACTGTTTTACCGTATAATGCAAATATTTAAATGTCATAACCTTGATATGTCTTGTCCGATTTTGATCAATTTTTTAGTGGTGAGGTTTTTTTCTTAATACGTTTATATTATTGTCAGCCTGGTGTCCATCCTTTAAATTTGGCTCACGCCGGGCCCTATACTGTTTCTTACCAGTTTCTGTCTCGACTGCATAGCAGAGTGCCGCTTTTCTGACGGTGGCGGGCGGCGTCGTCAATTGATATGATTATCGGGATAGAAATTTCATTACATATTTCAAGGAATTAAATATCTAGTATTTCTCATACACTAAATTGTGATTCACAAATTTCCATCCCTCTGCATGCCGATTTCTCAGAACTTCACCAATTGGAACCATCTGTGAGTGAAACCATTATATAGTTGCCCAACTTCAAACTTAATTATTTGCAAGTTAACTCGTACTTTCTCTGAGTACTTCTAAGAACCTTGATGTTTTTTGCTCGTTTTCTTGCCTGAGCAAGACTACATGTATAGGCGCCGCTTTTCCGACGGCGGCGTCGTCAAAATTGACATCTTAACCAAGTACAAGTTTGTGAAATGTCATCATAACTTATTAATTTAGAATTTAAATGGGCATATTTCACAAATTTGGACATGTGAATAATCCAGAGGTGTCGGAACCAGGGTTGGGTATTCATAGCAGAGAGTAGATTGGTGGACTGATAAGAATAAATGCTTTGAAGTTTTCGATATAGTGCTTTGAGTCCACCACATTAGTTTGTGTCTTGGTTCTTGCTCAATTGTGACACAATAATTTTGAGATGAATGGGCATTGAAATGACTGAAATTTCCTGAGAATGATTATTGGGCCAAAGGTATAGACAGTTGAATTGCATTAGTGAAGTTCCATCCTGATATTGCTAGAAAGTGAAAGGTCATAATATATCTCTTGTGGAGATAAGTTTAATATAATCAAATGCCAATGAGAAATCTGTTGTTTTGTCTTGTTCGTAGATGGTGTCATTTTTTATGTTGTGTAAGAAAACTGAATTAGCACTTTACATGACACGTGTACAGTTCGTCAATTGCCCTGCAGAGAGGCTTTAACTTTATAGGTAAATGTTCCCGGCAGAAAGGTGTTAGCATAAAAGTGAGTGTAGCGTAAAAAAATATGAAAGCTTATTAATTCAAATTCTGAAGATCAGTGTACACCAATAATGAGTAAATGGAGATAAATTTGTAACCCACAAAATTAAGAACTCCATTTTACAGAGACATTCGAACATCAAAAATGTGATTATATTAAACTTATCTCCACAAGAGATATATTATGACCTTTCACTTTCTAGCAATATCAGGGGATGACTATGTTCCTGGTTGTTTGGAGGTGAGAGGATGCATTACCTAAGGGGAATGCACCCTCTCACCTATTGACTTCAATGTGCAAATTCAAGAACAAAAATTATTTGCTTGCCCTGGAATGCCATTTAAAGAAAAAAGCATCGGTGTTTGCCGATGGAGATGGTCTATCGATGGCACAGACACTAAGCACTAACATGACTAAAGACAAGGAGATCCGAACATTCATGTGCATGATTTGAAATGTTGGAAATTTCGGAGTGTCATTCATGCCAATAGTTACTTTACATCAATGAATATTATTTTTATAAAGCATTTTAAAGCGTTAAGGACGTATAAAAATTTCTTCAATAAATTCTGAATATATTATTGACATAACTTCGCAACTATTTGGGGTATGTCTAAGTGATAAGTTTTTACATTATTCTTATTTTATTCAAATTTTATTTGTAATATTAAAAAAAAATCTGCATGCCAATTTTTCCTGTAACGGCGCGGCATACAGGTGTACTTCCCTGTTGGATCACCGGGCATGGTTGAAGTCAGTGTCCCGATGCCATGGTTGCTTTTTCCCCGAATATTTCTTTGCTAGCATAGAGATGTACAGGTGCCAGCGAGTACGAAATCGCCGTTGATTTTGTAATGTTTGTGCGACAGCGTTTACATTTATTTACAAATTTATAATTAAAAAAAATCAGTTTACTTACAAATACACCAGATTACTTTCATTTCTCACTTCTCTTTGATGCCTGTCTGTACTGTTGAATGTAACACAACCGAACTCTGTCGATGGTTTTCAAGACCAAGTTGTTCGTTTGTGGTAAAAATCTCCCCAAAACGCAAAAAGTCAAAGACAAGCCGTTATTTATCCCCAAAAAATCACACAAAGAATAATGGTTTATGAACAAAGTGGCTTATAAATAGTCACTGACATCATCAAATCACGCCTAATATAATGCTTTAAAGAAATATTATTTGGGCTAATTTAATTATAAATCGCCAAAAAATCACACTACACCGCTTATAATTGCCGACAAATGTACGTCATTAACAAGCCCAATTCGCAACTAGTAATTTCCTTATGAAAGCTTTTGGAGTGTTCCGATTATCTTCTTTAATTTCAATTTTATTTGTAATATTAAAAAAAAAATCTGCATGCCAATTTTTCCTCTAACGGCATACAGCTGTACTTCCCTGCCGGATCACCGGGCATGGTTGAAGTCAGTGTCCCGATGCCATGGTTGCTTTTTCCGCGAATATTTATTTGCTAGTAGCATAGAGATGTACAGGTGCCAGCGAGTGGGGACCTAAACCACGAAATCGCCGTTGATTTTGTAATGTTTGTGCGACAGCGTGACCATGATTATATTTAAAAATTTGTAATAATAAAAAAGAAATCATTTTACTTACAAACACACGAGATTACTTTCATTTCTCACTTCTCTTTGATGGTTGCGAAAACCCAAAACTAGTTTGCATGCATGCATGCGTGAGGGACTGCACAGTTATTTGCCCAGTACCGCAAGGGCACTAGTATTCAACCCGTTTGGAGAGTTTCCTCAAATATATAGAAATGTAGAATTTACCTGAATTTCAGACCCGTCTTATTTCCAAGAGCAAATGCTGGTTATTATTTTTCCATTATTTTTTTCTTCAATCAGTTGACTGTGTGCGCGGGCGATCGAATTATACGGCAACGGTTTTTGGCACTAGTCCCCGTCGGCACTAGTATTCAACCTAGCAATGAAAGATGGCCCTGTCTCTAAACCTGCCCTTGTCCCATCCGACTATGGACTAGACCAAATCGCAAAAAGAATAATGGTTTATAAAAAGTCAAAGGCTTATAAGTCGCTTATACAAACCACTGACGTCATCAAATCACGCCAAATCAAGCCAAATCGCAACCTGATATTTCCTTCTGAAAGCTTTTCGGAGTGTTCCGATAGAGTTTTCGACGAGTGCAGGCGCCTTCGGCGTTCCGGGAACTTTGCGTCAAGTATTACCAAACATCCTGCCTGATGTTTAGATCACATGACTAAGGTCAAATGTCATATGGGTCAATGAACTAAGACCATGTTGGGGGATCAGTATCGAAGTCTTAAGCAAGTTTTTGAAAAGTCCTCGTAACTTAGAAGGTATATGGACCTAGTTCATAATGGTGTATCATTGCATATACTACCCGAGTTTCATGTCACATGACCAAGGTCAAAGATCACTTACGGTCAACAAACTTTGGCCAAGTAGGGGGTATTTGTGGAATTGTCATCATAACTTTAACAGCTTATTGATCTTGTTCATGAAACATGGACATGAAAGCAATCATGTATTACCGAATATCCTGTGCGCGTTTCAAGTCACATGACTAATATCAAAGGTCATTTAAGGGCAATGATTATTGACCATATTAAGGGTAATTGTAGAATTGGCATCATAACTTGGACAATTTTTGGATTTAGTTCATAAAACATAGACATAAGGGTAATCAAGTATGAATAATTGTTTTGCATATGTCTTAGGTCACATGATCATTGCCAAAGTTCATGTTGGGTCAATGGACATCGTCTTTTATTATCATATAAATGTTTTTTTTGTGGATAATTATTCAATTTGTGTTTTCAAAGTCGGCATTGCTGCTATATCTAATCGCGTAATGCAGGCGAAACTGCCAGAAGCGTTCCACTTGCTTTTGAATTTTGCTTATTCAATTTTAGTACGTCATTTTTCAATCATAAAATGAAATTTGAAGTACAAGATATGCAATAAATAGTGGCGACAGATATTTCTGACAGCAAAATACTGTAACTATAGTAATGCACGTAGCGCTACGGTTGATGAGAATAAAAAATTCCCATCTATTTAGCGCTTAAAAACAGAATCGATACACATGAATGATTAATGATTACTTTCACTCTTATATCTGCTTTCATTTATCCCTTGATGTGTATTGAGCGCTGAACACGGCAGCTGTCTGTAAACATGATAAAGCTGATATCGCACTGGGAAAGATTTTGTTTTACTTAGGGGTGATGGTATGTTTTAGATGTACATTGTCTTCAATTACTGATGCAAAGACCCCATTGGAAATAAGCCATTTCGGCTTCCATGGGTATTCCTGTCAAGGTATACACTTGTTCATATTTTCTTGTACTTGTTCATGTTACCTGACAAATAAAATCAATCAATCAATCAATAGGAGAAATTTGACTTGCAGAAAACAACAAACAACAAAAGAGTTTTCACTCCAAAATAAAAGTGATTCGGGTCAGGACAAAAGGATGGGTTCAAATGCCAAGAAAAATATGGGGAAAATAGATTTTAATTCGTCATGAGGACGAATTAGGTGGTCTGTCGTGATTTTCCATTCGGTGTCGGCTCATGTTGTATAAAATGATTCATTTAGATATGATCTATTTGATAATATTGATCATAGACATCCTGTGAATAAATTTTGACCATGACTAAAGTGATTATTAATGTGGTGATGACAATCGTGATGATTATAATGATGATGGTGATAATGCAAGACGGTAAATACGAAATTGGAAACGAGCTTGGAAAACTCCTCAAAAATTTTAGAAGATTTGTACCAAAATTGGCTTTCCAAAATTGCACAATGAAAGGCGCCTTTATTTTCACAGCAGCTAATTTATACTTGATAGTTGCTCATTATTGATGTTTTTATGCAAAATCTTTTTTATAAATTTTTTGTACTGTCCGCAATGTTTTTCTAGATTTTAATTAAAATTTCAAGCAAGAATATTCACGATGCCAGTGAGTATTAATTTCACAGGTTTTGACCAGAAAATTCATAGGTGATATTTTTTGAATAAAATATCTTTAATATTTTTATTCAAAATTTATGCTAAATTTCAATATTTTTTTATTGAGAAGTTTCACAATGCTGTCACAGCATTCTCTTCAAAACATATCGGTGATGTTTTTGATAAAAAACATTGTATAGAAAGTTTCTTTGTAAAAGTTAGCAAAATTTCCGCAAATTTTTAAATATTTTACATACAATTTCCATCAAGAATTTTCACGATCCTTTTGTTGTGTATTCTATGTTGACGATTTTTAATGAAAAAAGTCATGTAAAAGATTCAAATACCGTCGATTCTCCTTTAGAATTTCGGAAAAATTAGTAATTTACCAATTTTTTAAAAAATGACCGAATAGAAAAAATCCGGGAAATTCCGCAAAATGTCCAAAATGAAATTTTGCAATCAAAGAGCGTTTCAATATTGCAACGTTTACTGAAAAATACATCAATGATATTTTACGTTAAAATGACCCCTAAAAAAGTTCCGGCAAATTCCAAAAAATGCCCTACATAAAAAACCGCAAAGCAAATGGGCTTGCAATTTTCAGCACGACCGTGCAACTGATTAATGAAAAATTTCCTTAAAATATTTCTTAAAATTAGGTCCAGAAAAAATTTGCAAAAACTTTAACGAGTAACACATTGATGCTGTATATTAGTCAAAAGTGAAAATTATTCTACGTTTTTTGTAGAATTTTTTTCAACTACATATCAAAATTTCCTTCAAAAGCTTGTTGCTAGCCCGCGTGGATTTAATGAGGAAACTGGCACTTCTATTCATGCACGGAGTGGTTTTGGCAATATTTTGATTAAATTTCATTTTATTTCAGATTTATCTTTTGAAATTACATCGTGATCTAAGTGCTCTTTCAATCATAGACTCGTGGGCTCGAATTTCCTTCAGCAAAGGTTTAGCCACATCACTGCCTTTGTACACGACCCAGGTGAGGTAAATCAAAGAAACTGTATCTAATTGGATTTTCGATTACAATGCACCTCAAAATCGATATAAAAGTTTTTGGATCTAGCGATTAATAATGATTGATAATTTTAATATAAAGAGCTGTTATAAAATCAACACACTAACATGAATTCACATAATCTTACAAGTAAAAATGATTACTAAATGCAAGGGCGGATATAGGATTTTCCAAAAGGGGTTGGGGACATTTTTTAGAGAAAAAATTTAAAGCAAAGAAATAAATTAAAAGTCTTCACTAATAAAAGGGGAAGGGGCACACCTGTGTTTTAACTGCAATTGTGCCTCTCAAAGGGGGGGGGGGGCACAAGCCGGCTGTGCCCCCACCCCCTGGATCCGCCAGTGACTAAAAGAGTCTGCATGCAGTAATTTGATAATCATCAACGCGGTGTCCATTCACACACAACTTTATATTTAGACCGAGTAACGATATTAATTTATTGTATTTGCTTTCAAGCACGTTAGAGCTTTCTCTTACCTGCGTGTATTAAAAAACCCTGATTTTTCTAATAAATCAATAAGCAATAGTGCATTTACAGGCCCGGGTTATAGGCTGCCATTGACTTTTACAGTTTGATTTGCAGTTTGGGTGCGTGTGCAATATTGGATTACTGAGGGAAAAATACATGGTAATCCACAAATCTGTTTATAAAATCACCGATTTTGTTAACAAATATTTTACTGTTTATTTATAATTGTATTTAATTAACAAATCCTTAACGACCATATTGGATTAAGCTCCTTTTTTTAGAATAACATTGTTTCTGATTAAGCTCCTTTTGGAAAAAAAGCTAAGTTATGTTTTTGCCAACTTTCCAAAATATTTTTGATGCGATAGGTGCATTTGATTCACATGTATAGGATTCACTTACGTATCCATTACAACAATCAGATTTGTCAAAAGTGGATATAGTCCCTTTGAATTGTACAAATCATATATTGGAATGCGAAAATTAAATGTTCAATAATTTTTCACTTAACTTTAGATTCAAAGACAAACCTATAATCGTTATGCTTATAGTTATGATAATATACATTGTTGTTATGGTTATCATTATTATTAATATTATTGTTACTACTATTATCACAATTATTGTAATCATTATTACTATTGTTATTATTATCATGATCATCATCATTATTTGTATTACTATTATTTTCACCATCGTCGTCATTACCATCTTTTTAAAACCAATATAATAACTAAAAAGGAATTGGGAAATACTTACCAACCAACAGAAATGGTAAGAGTCTGCAAATAATGGTCCTTGGTGCCATCCCCCGTTTTCGATATTAAAATATTGACATCATAATGGGGCATATGTGTTCACAGCCGGCAGCTTCGAAATGACAGTGGTTAAAATCACTAAGATACACTGAGGTGAAGTTGCTATGTCTAGTTCGGTCATTTATTATAATGTTGCATTCTTTCGCTGCACAGCGTTCCTTTCTGACTGGCGTGAATGCTACGCCTCTCTATATAACGATACCAAAACACCTGACGTAACAATGATATTCAACCAATGCAATATCATATTGGACACGTATTATCAGTCACTCCGTGGTCTGGCGAATCTGACTCAAATCTTTCAAATGGAAGTTTCTGGGTTAGCATCCCAGGCAAAGCGTGCGTTCATTCACCCAAATATATCCGTACTGCATGTACTGCCCTTAGCCCAGGTTGGGGAAATTGGTACCTGACTTGTAAGATGAATTGAATTCATCAAAGCAGATATGAACCAATAGCGCCATCTCGAGTCCTCATTTACTCATACCTGGCCAATTTCCTGACCCATAATGCTAGTGTAGTCTAGTAAAACAAAAAGACCCACTTGAATAATTACATGTTAATTAACTACTCAATACATTTATACCACAATAATTATGTTACCAAGTAGTCGAACAATTACTTTTCCTCCAAAAACATTTCAGTTTCTCTATACAAATACAATTATAGGTCGATATTTTCTCTGTAGTGTTAGTAAATATCTGAAAACGTATATTTTAAGACTGTATTTATAACACACAGTCAATGATATACCACACACAGTTCACTTCCCCTTTAACTTTCCAGAGCGCTTGAGCTAAAGCCACTGTTACCCTTTGCAGGTGTTGTGCACAGACAGTAATATAACTTACGCTATTAATATTGCTTTTGATATCGTTATATCCGATTCTCCTCACATCCAGGATTTAATTGACTCTCGCTTTATTTCAAATAACACTTCAGGGGCGGCGACATAATCCAGGCGACATAATCTCCAGGGGCGGCGACATAATAAAGGAAAAGGGCAAGAAGGCCTATTAAGGTGACGTCTTTCTTTTCTTTTGTCAGTTGAATAACAGAGGTGCATGTCCCAGTATTCTCTTTTCGATACTATATTATCTTCCTTTAAAAAAAACTAACTTCGTCTTACTTTTTCCCCTATTCTGCTTTTCCTTTCTTGAAAAATCATGAAGGAATTGGGCGTCCCTGTCCCTGTATTGCCCCTTTTTTCATTTTTGGAATGATTGCATGAATTTGCAGCGGAAGTAATCCGGATGGGTGGGGGCGCACAACTTTTGTCATGGATGCCAGCAATATAATATTCCATGCCGTCTTATGTACAATAAACTAATCAGCATCGACGTTAATAATTAGAAGGTTAATTACAGCAGAACCTCTGTTCGGTTGATCAAAACAGGGTCCTATTGTTGACGGGTATTCTTCGTTCCGTTTCATAAATTCATTGTGATTGTCTGCTTCAATGTCGCCTCTGTAATATTAAAGAGAAATGCTAGTTGCAGTAAACACTGATTTCATGAGAAAGTCTGTAAAACCAGGCTTAATTGTCAGTATATCATCGAGGATGTAGATCTGGTACAGTTACATAAACTGAACTTTGTGAAATCTTGAAATCTACGCTGAAAAGTGTTCACACTGAAGATCACCAACACAGATAGGCACACGTGGAACAGCGTATATTGCTGGAATAAAGACCCGACGGAAATGACAGAATCCGCGCTTATTTTGCTTATTTCTCAGCAATTACACAATTTCTTCCAGTATCCTTTGGCACATATTTTTTATTCATACAAACAGACACTTGCGTGGTCATTATATTAGATTCTGTAAAAAGTCATTTTGAGATCGTTACCAATACTGGAATTTATCTTTAAAGTAGACAACCAAAGAATAAAACGTATTTTATAATGATAGATTCCCCCCACACATTTTAAAGGGGAAGTATTAATCGTCAGATGAATAACTTCCTTATTCAAAATATTGAATGAGGCTTAATATATTTGCAATCCATATTTCTGCCTTCATCTGTCCTCCGTCAAGTTAAAACATTAATGACGTCACATCCCGGACACAGCTGGCTGCAGCTAATATACATGTCAAGTACTTTGCACATATTCGTGTCTTACCTATTTAACTCTTAGCTCTTTATGCGCCTTGAGCACTCTACAGAGTGGATTTGGCGCCTTACAAGTCTCATTATTATTTTCTCGAGTCTGTATGAAGGAGTTTTGAAACTTTCATGTTTTTGTTTGTCTGATTTGATATGTTAAAATGACATAATTTTCAGTCTGGGGTACACCTTTAAACGGGAATCTCACCCTGAATAAAAAAAATTTTGAAAAAAAAGTATTGGCGAAGGTTTGAGGAAAATCCGTTAAAGATTAAGAAAGTTATTTGAAATTTGATTTTTTTTTGTGTGTGACGTAATAAACGAACAGCTGCCCCATATGTTCTGCAATATAAAATGCATGAATTTCACGTTTTTAATGGTTCCTGGTGCTAAACTTTAAGATTCAATAACTTCGTTATTTTTATCCGACTTAAATATTTTCAGCCCGGAGCATCTCTTTAAAGAAGTGAGCATAGTGATAAATTATTATCATTATTTTATTACTTAAAAACGAATCATCTACTTAGCTCTTCATTCATTCATTCGTTCATTCATTCTTTTGTTCATTCATTCATTCATTCATTAAACATACCATTCACGCATGGCATATTTTGGAAAACAAGAAAAACATAACAGTGTGTTTGTCAAAATTTGTAAGGGTGTACGAAAACTCTGATTATTACTTCTGCGAGGTAGTAGCAATGACACGTTTCCTTAACTATACATGCTATAACAAATATGTAAGTTTATCTTTCGGGCCATTGATAATGTAATCATATTTCTATGCAAAAAAGGGTCTCATTCTTACCAAAATATCACAAGGCATTTCATTCAGGGGAGCGTTTCATGAAAGGACTTGTCGGACGTTTTATCCGACAAGTCCTGTTTTATCCGACAGTTACTATAGTAACAGTGCTTCTCAACCAATCAGAATCCAGGAAAGTTGTCAGATCTGACAACTTGTCGGACGAAAATATTGATGAAACGCCCCTAGGTTGCAGTCTAACAAAGAGATGCGATTAATCCGATCAACCACAACTATGGAAAGCCAGCAACATTAACATGTAAGATGCACGTCTGCTCAACATATGTGGACGATATGATGGGTATTCATACATTAATTGTTTTCTTGAAAATTCGGTGTACTTCTCTTTGCTTACAAAGGACATTGTGCAAACTTCGTGTAGAATAAAAATTATGCCATTAATGGATTTCCATATTATAGAGGTTGATCTGATCAATCATAACTTTGTAAGACGGGGCCCTGTTTTATCACATCCAAAACACAACCAAAATAAACTGACTTAAAATACACTAGAAAATGTAAGCTTTCAATTCATTGTATACAATGAAAATAATTTATTTATATATTCAACTGGCACCCCAAAGCACTCCTAAGTAGAATTGAGACTGTTCATCCACTAAAATCCGAAATCATCCCTTAGTAATTGTACATGTATATAATGCAAGATACTTTATTCATTTAATTAATTGGCACATCTTCCATGGACTATATATATATATAATGGAAATGCTTTATTTGTGTTTTTTTATCAATTAGCACCCTAAAGAATTTTTGAAACGAAGTGTTATTAAAGCTGTCCAGCCAATCTAGATAATTAAATAAAATTAGATTAAGATCTCTATGCATCGTATATTAAGCAAACCATTTATTTATTTAAGCACCTTGATCTAAACAAAATTCTCTTACAAATGCCCAACCAATCTATATAATAACATATAGTCTATCTACATTCATTGTATATTTGATTAATTTGCACCCCAAAACACATTCTGAAATTAAATTAAATTACTTGACCCACAGATAATTTCGCCTTTCACTATATTATGCATGTATAACACACATGCTTTAATTACTACGCATATTAATTTTGTATTGTATTTGTTTTACAGGCGTATCCCGCCACAACATTTGCTTTTGGGGAATAAGGCCTTCTTCTGTAACATTTTTTTTAATGAATGTTTATATTAATTGAAAAATATAAGCATTGGCGATGTACCTGTACGGGTCTCCTTCATAATTATATTTGAGATCAGTAGTATGGAGAGGGGCGTAGCAAGGTCAATACCCGTGTTCGTCAATCTTTCGGGCACATGCCCTTCATCAAGATCTAAACCAATATATAAAATATAAAATAATGCAATAATATATATATACATATAAATATAAATATATATATTTATATATATATATATATATTATATATATATATAATATATATATATATGTATTTGGAAATTCGTTCAATAAAATTTATCATTAAAGGTGGATATGTTATTTTATAGAAATTACTCTTGGATCTCTCATCAGAGAACAAAAGGAAAAGAAAACTAACAACCTGTACCTCAATTCATACGTTAGACCTCAAAATTAGAAGAGTCTTTTTTTCCAATGAACATTATCTTCCCCTACGGTTTAAATAGAGACAGAAATAAATATATTATTTACAAACTAAAATAACAAACAAACGATTAAGCAAAAACAAACACAATATGGATGGGTCCATGAATGATTTTAAGTAGGCAACTTGGCCATGATTATGGGTATAAGTCGAATCAAGCGAGAGCGCCCAGTGTCAGATCATCTGTAGAAAAAAATAAGCGAAGTAAAAGAAATACAGAAGTGATTAATTCGATACGTTATCATACCAATTCCACAAGCTACTTCGTTGAAAGGTTATGGTTAATTTGGTAAAATCACCACGGAAAACTAGAGCATCAAATATAATTTCCTATTTAAACGTATTCAAATGCACATGACTTTACTGTTCAGCTTGGTTCAAAACTCTCTTAAGAAATGCTTTACGCATTCTTGCATGATTGAAGTCACATGATATACATAATAATAATATATAGCATTCATGAGGCGCTGATTCTAGTTGCCTATTCAAGAGCACACTAGATATTACTCCGGCTATACATGTAGCTCCAGCTGCTCCAGGCGCTTGGTGCATTCAAGGAATAAATCCTGCCAGGTTGAATGCTGAAGGAAATTCAATTTTTTTTTTTCAATTTATTATTTTTTCATTTTCAACAGAAGAACAAAGTAATGTGATCAAAATAGTTACAATGAACTTATACAGATAAAATAAATTCAGGCATGTACAGTATTTGATATTTATCTATAAAACGAAGTAAAGCAAAACAGAATATATATAAGCAAATATCATAACCATTTTAAAATAAAGATTCTGTGAAAATGGAGGGATCCACTAAAAAGCAGTGCTTGTATTGTGTGGACCCCTCTAAATAATTATTTTAGAATTGCCTACGAAGACAGACAAGTTTACAAAACAGAGAACAGCAGAACAAAGAACAAGAAACAATCAAACAATTGAAACACACACAAAGGATATGAAAATAAAAAAGAGATAAAGAAAGATAACAGAGATAATACAGCAGGACTTCAACGCGCGGATAATTATACCAAAAAAAAATAAGTTAAGGAGGCATGAAATGGTGAATTTAATGATAAAATTATTTAAAACTGAGTAAATGATGACCTGTATGATTTCAGAAAATTATTTTTAAGTTTCATTTTAAAAGAACAAAGGGATGGGCTTCTAATTATATCTTCACTAAGGGAGTTCCAGAATCTCGGGCCATCGTATATAAATGTTTTTTTTAGCTAATAATGTTCTTAAAAGAGGTAAATGAAACTCATTAGACTGTCTTGTAGGGTAATGATGAATTGAACGATTTTGAGGGAACATTGAATCAAATAGGTGAGGAAGTGAATTGTTATTTATTTATACATAAATTGGCCTAAGTGAAACAGATATAGATCATTTATTTTTAGCAGCTTGTTTTCGGCAAACAATGGATCTGTATGTGAAAGAAATGAAGAATGGTTAATTATACGGAGAGACTTCTTTTGTAATAAAAGAAGTCTGTTTAATAAAACTTGGTGGGTATTGCCCCAAACAAGAATGCCGTAGTTCAAATACGGTAAGATTAAAGAAGAATAAAGCATTAATAAGGTTTGTGGAGGAAAATGAAATTTCAGTTTATTTATTATGCCGATGTTGCGTGAAATCGCTTTGCAAATATTTTCAATGTGATATTTCCACGAAAGTTTATTATCGACAGTTATGCCTAAGAACTTTATGAACGAAACAACTTCTAAAGGGGTATCATCAAACATAATGTTTGCCGGCAGTGTGTCTATAGTATTACTAAATAACATGTATTTGGTTTTTTTAGATTAAGGGATAGTTTGTTAGCTCTTATCCACTGAGTAACTTTTTCTAGCTCAGAATTTACTATATCTAGTAGTGTTTTTGGATTTTTATGAGAATAAAAAAGATTTGAATCGTCGGCAAAAAATATGAACGAAAGAATATCGGATGAATTACAAAAATCATTAATATAAATGATAAATAATAAAGGACCTAACAGACTGCCCTGTGGGACTCCGCAATTTATATTTTGCATATTGGATGTATAGCCATTTAATGTTACGTACTGACGTCTATTGGATAAGTAACTCCTGAACCACTCCAAGGCCTTCCCACGCACCCCATGGAAAGCATGCCATGGCTAGGAATCGAACCCACGTCCATCTGATTGAAAGACAAGAGTCCTCTTAATGGACGTACATACAGCTTGTACATGCAATGAATACCGACAGAATGTAGAGTGGCCCGTTTTCTTTTGTGTGATGGAGGCCTATACCCCCGTAGTTTTGTTAATTATTGTGTGTTCCTTTCAGAATAGCACGTCAGACTACTTAAGCATTTCCTCACGCGATGCTCTTATGAAACATAGCCTACGTTTGAGTGTACTACTCACCATTGTCGTACTGGGTGCATCGTCCGGCGGCGTCACGATGTATGCACCCAGAAGCCCTTTGCACACCGCTAGTACCATGGTGAATGCAACGTCCAGTAGCATCTAGCTGGGTACAACCACCTGTTGGGGCATATTGGATACAACGTCCACTGGCATCCCGGGTGGTACATCCGACAGCCGGAGCCTGTTGAACACAACGTCCGTTGGCATCGCGTTGGGTGCAACCACCAGTTGGTGTATGCTGGACACAACGTCCACTGGCATCGCGTTGGGTACATCCACTTGTTGGAGCATGTTGAACACAACGTCCACTGGCATCGCGTTGGGTGCAACCACCAGTTGGTGTATGCTGGACACAACGTCCACTGGCATCGCGTTGGGTGCAACCACCAGTTGGGGCATGTTGGACACAACGGCCACTAGCATCACGTCTAGGGCACGTTCCCCCATCGGTCGGGAACACGCCTGGGGCACGCGGATATGTAGGAGCTGCGGGTGCATACGGAGAGCCTTGATGATAAGAATCATCTCCGTAACCTGGATAAGATGGAGCATAAGGTCCAGTCGGTGGAGCATATGGAGACTGTGGGGCATGAGGAGCGTGTGGGGTATTTGGTACGTGAGGTGCCTGAGGGGCATTTGGAACATGTGGAGTATGTGGGGCATGCGGCATTTGTGGAGCATGAGGAGCTTCCGGGGCATATGGGGTCTGTGGCAGTTGTGGCGCATGCGGAGTGCGTGGCAAACTCGGGGCCTGTGGTGCATTTGGAATTTGGGGGACCCGTGGTGCATTTGGCATTTGGGGGACCCGTGGGACACTTGGGCCAGATGGTGTGTATGGTGGCAGTTGGGGTGGTGGGGCACGTGGTGAACTTGGAGCTGGTGGAGCTGGTGCTCGAGGAATTAGGGGAGGAGCTAAAACGGGGGTTCTTGGGGCAGGTGCACGTGGGCGTGATGGAATTGCTGCTCCCGGAAAGACTGGGACACCCGCAGAAGTCCCTGGTATTACGACACCAGTTGACGTACCACTCCCTGTGCTCCCATCTGTTCCGCCAGTAGCATCAACATCTACTTCTGTACCATATTCTTCCTCACTGCTGTCTTCATCACTACCGTATTCGTATTCTCCATCTGCTGCGTTTTCATATTCCGTAGTGGTAACATCTACATCCGAGACAGGTGCATTGGCGGGGGCAACAGGCTGAACACCAGAAACTCCATCCGTTCCATCAGTCCCATCGGTCGTATCAACGCCGGTACCCTCATATTCGTACTCTTCGCTGCTGCCACTATCGCTGTCACCACCATTTGCAGAGTTACTCAGATCGTATTCAGTAAATGTTACCTCAACATCTGCGTTGACACCATGTACAGGGGCAAATGCAGGTCCTCCTGGGAGAGGAGCTCGTGGTGGCACAATGGGAGCTCTTGCCGGGGGTAGTGGAGCCTGTGGAAAAGGTGCACGTGGTACCACAGGAGGGCTTGGAGCGTATGGCTGTCTTGGCGAAGGTGGTACATTTGGAACTGGTGCCCTTGGTACTGCGGGGGCACTTGGATAATATGGCGCTCTTGGTACAGGAGGACTCGGAGCACGAGGTACGTGGCGGAACGTTTTATCGCATGATCCTTTGTGTTGTACTGAGACTGAAACGCCCGATCTTATGGAATCGTCTTCGAGATCACATTCATTGTGATACGTGTGTCCGTTTGAACCGCAGACCGCTCCAGATCTGCTGTCACACGAGTCCCTTCGAGCTATGCAGAAAATCAAGACAATATTTTATTTGCATATGGGGTATTTGTATGCGGTAACAATATATTAAAACAAATATAGCATGCCGCATACTGCTGTCCTTTGCTTTCTCCTACTATTGAAAATAGTTTCATATAATTCATTTCAATAACCTTTTAAAAGTTATCATTTAAACGTAATCTTATTTCGTAATATTGTATAAATATTGTAGTTGATTATCATTTCCTTGCTCCTATTCCGTACAGCTCGTTCTATACTTTGTATTAAGATAATATCCTTCGGGTATGAAGGTGTGCTGAAGATTTAAACGTGCAATTTGATCGTAAATGTTATCTGATGTTTACAATTTGTAAACTGATGAATCACGCATGAAGTAAATAGATTAATAGATTGATGAAAACAAATTAAATAATAATTGATTGTAATATAAAAACAATTTACATCAAGTAGGGTCTTAAACCTTTATGCTTATTTGGTGGTGTTTTTTCCGTTAAATTAAAATCCAATATAAACACCTTCCAGGCTAGGAAATTGACCTATATATTAGTTTTTCTTCTTTAAGGTCTCTGATAAACAATAACTACATTCTTTATTTCATATATTAGAAATCCTTTTATCCAGTTCGTGCATACGTATTGTTTATAACCACCCCAGTTCTGAATAGGCATACTTCTAAAGGCGTCTGAAGTATACAGTAATATTTTAAATTTAAATCAACTTACTTCTTGGCATTGCCTGGGTTAGGAGAGCCAGTGACAGGAGACATATCGCTGACTTTATCAGCTTCATGTCGATCCAAGAATCTGTCGAATAAAAGTTAATGTAAAATATAATGAAGTCACATAATAAAATTTCGAAATATTATTTGGCATCAATAAATACTACGGCTTCACGTTCAAACATATCAAAGGCTCGTATGAGTGTATCGTAATACACGATAGAGAAATATTAAAAAAATAAAAGCTTAATGAAATTAGACATCAGACAATCGAATATTCTGTTTTTCATCTTCAAGAAAAATTAATAAATTGGAGAAGACATGGATGAAGGGGGGGGGGGGGAAGTAGAGAGAAATGAAAATGAATACAATAATTAGACTAATGTTGAAAAAAAAACAGCAAGAGATAAGGAAATTGCAAGAACATGGAGATATAACTGGATATAAATCTACAACAGATAACGATACGGTAATTAAAGCCTCATGATTGAAAATAATGCATGAATAGTATCTGACGTGACTTTTTTAATTAATATTTTAGATGAACAGATGAAACTCAAATTTTTGAAAGGTATTGACCATTTCGATTTTCAGGATTGAAAGATTACAGGCTAGACTGGCAGTTAAATTCGATGGAGCTGAACCATCAAAATATTAAGACATACCTTTCTTTGAAGTCCAATAGAAACGGGGCACTACACACAGTTCCAAACTTCGCAGAAAATGTTCACCCAGTGTCCTGAAAATGTAGAACCCTAAATTCCTGAAATGCGAAAGATCACGAATGGTGCTTTCCTTCGAGAAGGCACATCATTTATAGTTACACACACACACAATAATAAATCTTTTTAAAAAATATGCAAAGTCAGTATGAACCTCGCATCTATCTCAATATAATTCAAGAACAAAAACACTCGTGATTCGACGATAGGACAACCCTGAAGGGCTTTACCAGCGCCAACATTTCTGATGCTGTGATTAACTTTGTTTGGTTTATCTCTACTAGATAGAGACACCCTCTCCTAAATTGCTAAACTATTTCCTGTAAATCATGGTCAGTTTAATATATATGATTCGTTTTTTTAATGTAAATTTCATAATTTTTACCCCCTCACCCGACTGGCTTATACAGGTTGTCATTGGCCCCAATTGATCATGTTGATAGGCATCGTCATATTGAACGAGCCTGCAGAACGGACGGATGCATAAATCCCATTGAACAGGGGTTCAAACAAACAATGGTTATCTTTCAAGATTGTTAGGCGGAATACTGTCTACTATGAGTAGGATAATATCAGCGAAGACTCGCAATTTAGAAGTTCCTTTCATTTCTTAAAATTGTTGTTGTCTCAGAACTGTGTAGGGATGGAAGTTTATTGACTTCAATCAGTAGGAGTAGGGTCCATGGTTGAACAAGTCTTGTCTGATAGAATGCGGAGCTAATCCAATTTCAAAACACGACGCTCGGATCTTTTGCTTGCATGATACTTTTTTTGTTGTTGCCAATTTGCAGTTTATAAAACACGGTCGAATATTTTGCTTGCATGATACTTTTTTTGTTGTTGCCAATTTGCAGTTTATAAGAAAGAATAAATAACTCTAACACATGATCCTATTATGATCCTATTATTAATATATAGGTAGGTATATATATATATATTATAATATTTTGTTAATTGCATGAAAATGAATATGTGTAAACGGCGGTGTTTGTGTGTGTGTGTATTCGGGGAGGGAGTTGATATGTTTAAAACATAAAATGGCAACAAAGCTTTCCCGTTATCTGATTTGTATGAACAGTAGCGAGGCCCTCTTTTGATGTTATCCTTACAGTCTATTCGTTGGTTTAAGCCTTTCGGATTTACTGGGATAAATATCATGCTTCAAGGATTGGGCATTAATGCTAGAGATTCAGGGGCGCTGATTGATAAGAATGATATGCACGTACAAAATATCCAGTGGGAATTCTCAACGAAATATAGTATAAAATACGAATTATTGAATATGCAAAGCATTGATCAATAAAATTGTCTATTACTTTTAACGCCTCAATGAAAGAAATGAGAGAAAACAAAGAGATTATGGAAAGGAGAGAGAATGAGGAATAGTCACATCAGAGAGGAAGAGAGAGAGAAGGAGAAAGGGCGATAAAATGACATCTTCAAAAGTTATGAATTATAAAAAATGGCAAATGAGAAAGAAAGAGAAAGAAAGATATATATATATATAGATAGATATATAGATAGATAGAAGAGATAGATAGATAGATAGATAGATAGAAGAGATAGATAGATAGAGAAAAGTGTTAATCATCAGGATTATCATTAAGCCATTTTCATTCTGTAAAATCTAATTTATTTTAAAGAAAAAACTGAAAAGTTTAAATTTTGTCCTTTTCATGTTGTCCCCTTTTTATTTGCGGCTTTTTTCATTCCATTGTGCGTAATACTTGGCCTTAACGATCATTATGTTTACGTGTGCCCTGTTGCTCTACCATTGTGTTATAACGTTGTCATTAACTCAAATTATAGTAATTTGATGAGAAATATGAATCTGATAGGCTGGTACAATTACCAAAGAAGTTAACATTAGGAGCAAACATACCAATAATCGCGAAGGTTTTATACAAATAGGTCCAACTCACCTCTTAATCCCCCCTCTCTCTCTGCCCATAATTTCCTTTTTATTTTTTCTACCGATTACATTTCCACTCCAGAATGCTTTTGATCCAACTTAACACAAAATATTCATTTTGGTTTCGTAACCTCATTCCTTCGAGCTCTTAACCTCTTTCAGTGACGTATGTTTTGAAGTGACAATAAACATTATAAAAACTAATAAAAAATATAAAAAGGCTGATAACTAAATATGGATAGATAGATAGATGGATGGATGGATAGATAAATAGATAGATAGAAGAGATAGATAAATGAGAAAAGTGTTAATCATCAGGATTACCATTAAGCTATTTTCATTCTGTAAAATCTGATTCATTTTAAAGAAAGAATTGAAAATTTGATTTTTTTTCTTTTTATGTTGTCCCCATTTATTTCCGGCGTTTTATGTTCTTTTATTCCATTTTGCCTAATACTTGGCCTTAACGATCATTATGTTTACATGTACCCTGTTGTTCTACCATTGTGTTATAACGTTGTCGTGAGAAATATGAATCTGATAGGCTGGCATTATTACCAAAGAAGTTAACATTGGGAGCAAACCTACTAATAATCGCGAAGGTTTTATACAAATAGGTCCAACTCACTTCTTAATTTTGCTTGCACCCTCTCATGCATCGCTCTGTCATCGCACTTTCCTCTCTCTCTGCCCATAATTTGGTTTTTATTTTTTCTACCAATTACATTTCCACTCCAAGATGCTTGTGATCCAACTTTATACAATTCATTTTGATTTCGTAACCTCATTATTTCTTCGAGCTCTTAACCTCTTTCACTAAAGCTTTGTTTTAATCGAAGTGACGATAAACATGATAAAGGCCAATAAACAAATGTAAAATGGCTGATAACTAAATATGGGATCATTTAAAAAACGTATTTCCATTTTGACGTATATTTTGATTCTTGTTTCTTTAGTTCCTTTGTAGCATCCGGGTAACAATTTTGTTCTGGACTTTCCCTTAAACATTTAAAAACGACATTTTAAGTAGCGCACAATATAATGGTCCAATATTGACGACAATTGAGACTTCTGAATGGATAAAGTCAGTATGAACATGATTAATGAATTGTCCAAAATCGCGCCTGTTACTTTTCGACATTGATTTATCCCTTATATGAAAAAGAGGTCTAGCCTTAAAACACGTTGTAAAAAACGTTGTTTAAACGTTTAAGCGCTTTTTTGAGCCCGTCACTCAAACAATCGTTATTTAAAGTTTTAAACAAGCTATTTAAACATTTGAACAGGTTGTTTAAACAATATAAAAAAAAATAATTGATTGAAAATGGAAACAACTTGTTTTACAGTGACAAGCTTAAACATTGTCAATTTTCTATTTTACTGTGCAAGATAAGCATGACTCATAGCACCATGGTTCAATTGAAAGTGATAAGGACGATTGCATTCAAGAAGAAATGATATACAGGTCGATGAAAATCAAGTTTGAACACATTTATTTCAAATCAAAGAAAATAAATAAAAGATGAGGTAAAAACAGAAATTAACGTTAACTAAAATCATACAAACAAACAAAACATGAAAAAAATGGACAGGAATTTTCGAAGGATAGAAGGAAATGCTAGGTTGAACTAATGTTATTTCATATTTGAACACATTTCTTAGTCAGTGTCAATATTATTCATAATGCAACAGAGCTATCTGACACACAAAACAAATACTGTATGTGTATGGCGAATAAAGATATACTGCCCAGCTTGAATTCAAAATTAATGAAGATAATTTTAGTTTATTAAAGCCCTTTAGAATCAAACATTTGATTTTAGACATTGTGTTTTCCCTTTTTTTGTGTGTGTTTGGTGAATTGACCAAAAAGCCTCCAAATAAACTTTTGTAACTATTTCTCAATCCCATTACCTTATGCATGATGATATTAAACTAATTAGTAGGAAGTAATCCACACATAACTTAAGATAAACTTAAAATAAACAACTGCAACACCAAGGACTTTTTGAGGCCAGTATTTATAAAAGTTCTATCGTTTTCCAGACACTCCTCCGGAACATGCTTGACCAGATGGATCATGGTTGCAACTTCCTCCACTGGGGGCATATCCAGGACCTCCTCCTGGTGCTCCTGGTCCTGCTGGTCCTCCTGGGGCATAAGGGCGAGTTGGAGCGTGTGGTACTGGAATCCTTTGCCCAGGTGCATTAGGTCTATGTGCTCTTGGTCCAGGTAGGGGAGCGCGTGGCCCTCCTGCAGGTGCTCGGGGCCGAGTTGATGGAGCACGCGGTCCTCCAACGGGTACACCGGACCTGGGTACAGGAGCATGGGGTCCAGGTGCAGGTGCAAATGGTCCTACAGGTGCCCGTGGAGCGGATGGTCGCGGGCCCGGGGCATATGGACGGCCGGATACATGCGGTCCGGTTGGTGCACGGGGCCTGCCCGGAGCTCTTGGACTGCCTGGAGCACGTGGACTTCCTGGGGCACGTGGATTACCTGGAGCACGAGGCGAGCCAGGGCGAGGAGCACGTGCACCTCCACGGCTACCACCAATCCCATCAGCTCCGACAGCCCCATCAGTCCCGCCATCTCCACCAGCCCCATCAGCTCCACCAGTACCGTCTCCAGCATCAGCACCATCAACACCATCTGCGCCATCAATATCACCAGAACCGTAGTTGTAGTAATCTTCACCACTACCACTACTTTCGTCACTGCCGCTTGAACCTTCACCTTCGTAATCTCCGTAGTCAGCATCAACTTCACCATCATAATCACCAACGTCTCCTCCATCTCCACCATCCCCACCGTCACTTGGGGAAACGGGTGCAAATCTGGTTTCGGGAACTACTGGTGCGGCTGGTGCAGCGGGGACAGGTGCAGCCGGTCTTGGTGCAACTGGGGCATATGCAGGAGCTCTCGGAGGCTGTGGTCTTGGTGCAGCGGGTACGTATGTTGGAGCACGGGGCATCGGTGGAGCAGGAGCCCGAGGAGCTTGTGCATCTGACTGCTGATCTGAACTTCCACCAGCACCGTTTCCGTCTTGAGTAAATGGGCCACTACCTCCAGGGGCTCCCGGTGCGAATCCAGGCATACCTGGAGCATGTGGGCCATGGTTTGGAGGAGATGGAGCATTTGGATAGTATTGCGGGGAATTTGGCTGGTATCCTGGAGCATATGGCACACCTGGTGCATGTGCTGGGGCAGATGGTGCATGAGGTTGTTGGGGTGGTGGAGCGTTAGGAGCTGACGGATAAGGGCCTGGAGCAGGAGCTCTCGGCGGTTGATAACCTGGGTGTCCTGGAGTGGGAGCTCTAGGTGGTTGATTTCCTGGATAGCCTGGTGCAGGAGCTCTAGCTGGAGGATAGCCTGGTGCGTGTCCCGGAGCTGGAGCCCTAGCAGGAGCCCCTCCTCCCCATGATTGTCTGTCAGCACCACAAGCGGCTCCGGGTTTCCCTAGGTCGCACGAATCTCTTGGAACTGGAAGAAAACGGGCAATCAAATGAAGATAGTAAAATAGATGCGTTAGGCTACATTCCAGACACGTAAGCTTTTTTATGGCACAACGAGAAATCAATTTGTTTTATGCTCTTTATTTGCATTCATTCGAACATGTAAAATTATATTCACATCGACTAACACAAATAAGTTCACTAGCAGATAAAAATACATAGCTTGTACACAGCAGGGACTGGAACTAGTTTAGGTGCAGCACTATCATGACTATCATGACTATGTGGATATTTTTTTGTTAAAGGGATTAATTTCATGTTTTGGATAAGAATCAATAACCCTGTGAGTGAAGTGTGAGAGTCAAAACCACTAGACCATTTCGCTCTCACACCACCATATTGAAAAATGAATAGTTGATATATACCGTATACCACAATTTAAAGAAAATCTTCTTCTTCTTCGATACGTGCCGACAGACTTGCTAGTCCATATAAAGACACGGAACTAAAATACGTGGTCATGGTCTAGAGCGTACGTTGTTTTAGGTGTTTCAAAGTATGGGATCTGAAAGTGTCTATTGATCCCAACTTGATGATATCATCAGGCAGTTTATTCCAGTCTTTGCACGTACGAGGGAAATAGGAGAATTTGAAGAAGTCAGTCCTGCAATAGTTCTGTTTGAGCTGTTGGCTATTGCTCATTGGTTATAGCAGGGGGTGCTAGGGACTTTGGGATGGCCGATTGACCACACTGTATCTGCTTCATGAGGACGAGTCTCGCAGCCTCGCGCCTGTGTTCAAGCAGGTCCCAGTCAAGATCTCTCACCATGTCAGAAACGCTTGAGTGTTGGCCATAATCGTTGCAGACAAACCTGGCTGCACGACGTTGAACCATTTCCAATAGGTTGAAGTATTTGGTCTATATCAATTATTGATATTGCTTAATATATTAATAATAGAACAATGATTATATCAATTCGTTATGGAAGCACTTTGTAGCAAATAACTAAAATGAATTACTAACTTAAATAAAAATGTCAAAGAACTATCATAAAAGCGTAAATCATATGAATAAAGCAATGAAACTCACATCTGGGAGACGCCAAAGAGGAAACACTCAGCGATAAAATACATGACAATATAGTGACAGTCGCCCTCTGCGTCCTCATGATGAACCAATGCCTGTATAAGAAATACGAACAAATGTGAAATTACTGTCAAGTCAATCAATATATTTTGAAGTATGTATTGCAGTATCAATTTATGGCAGCCAGTATGCTGCACAACTAAAAAGATAAATTCATGGCGAAATTTGAAACCCTTTAAGAAAGACGGTCTTCAAACAAAATGAATTATTTTATTATAAAAATTCAATAAATAATATTTTAATGCAAGATGTGTAAAAAAAAACCCGAAAAACTATAATGTAACACGAGTGCAAGGAACATAAATCCAATAGACTTACACGTGTTGTACAGTGTTCAGAATACAGTTCTTCTCTGGTATATTTCGCCGACGCTTCTTCCTCCCGAAATTGAAAATGTTGTCTTCTCTATCTGAGCCCAGAATGTATATATACCCTCTGAGATGTGTATTTAAGTAATTATCAATTGCTCATCCACAAGGAATAATAGATAAATTGTAATAAGTTTGAGAGCGAGAGAGAAACAAAGAAATGCCAAGGAAGGGGACCCACGTGTTTGCAGCGGAAGCTGCCTGTTGTTCACGGTTATTGTTATGACAATCTACTTTGCACTGTGAACAGTAGCAACCTCGATGGCAGCTTCATGGTCAATACCGCAACTGCTTCTTACAACTTATTATTTTTAACATCCAGTTGGTTTATTTGTAATGTCTTTATCTCTTCAATGGCGTGAAAAAATCAGGAAAGTAGCTTGATATATCCCAGCCTTATAGGACAATGTAAGGAGTTAATGATATCTAAATTGTTCCCTCATAGATCATCATCGAAACTAAGACAGATGCTACGCGATGAGGAGCAATGTCAGAATCGGCCTGTTGCTAACATTCTTCTTCAAAACCATATGCGCCTGAGAGAATTAATATTAATTCATCATTTGACCAATCAAACTCTTCAACTCGAGATTCAACTTGATGTGAATGACAATGTATGTTGAAAATCATACTTTCAAAACATTTATTTATCCTTCATTGCCAATCTTTATTGAGAAAAATCATTATCTTTATAGATCTATGAAAATATATTTTATACATTACAAACATTGAATAACAATGTGTTGAAAGATGCCCATTATTCACTTCTTGAGCTGTTTTGTTTGTCTAAACGTTTATTTTGTTTATCGTCATCTTCTTTGTTTCTTTGCAGTTTGATGACAATTTATACTTTGCCACTATATAAAATCATTGACATGATTGAGGTGTCTTTTCTCTCAGTTGCAACGAGAATTCAACAACTACGTTAAAAACTGTGGAGTCCCACTCACTTGTTTAGTCTTATAAAGAGCAAAGCACAGTCAAGACCACTGTGAAGCAAAAAGATTGAGGCACAATGGTATTTGAAAGGAGGGATGCAAGATGAACTATATAAAAATGACGTAAAAATAGGGGTAAATACAAAAGTTGCACAGCTTAGATTACTATTTTATGTCACTCTTTATTTGTCTCCCGTCGCGTTGCCTCTTTTTCCTCTTTTATCACCCCTTTTTCACTAATTTAAAAAAATCGCATCAACACGTGGGTACATGAATTGGGCCCAAAGTAACGGTTTACTTTCCGATCATTATTTTTCTTCTTGATTTTCTTTATTGCAATAGTAGGTTTCATTATTTTTTTTTAATTTTATGAAAGAGTTTGATTTTACATGTTACAAATTCATAATAATGCAAATGGCGTATATTGAATTTCATAACCAATACACATTTTCATTAAATTTATAAATAAATGATGACACGCATATCTGGGTCGATCACTATTTACTTTTGATGTCAAAGACAACTTCTTATTTATCTCAAAACCTTTTACTGATTATTTGATATTATCTCTCCTTATGTAAATTAAAAACAGTACTCATTTGGAGAACTTGGACAACAACAAAGATAAGAGCAAACACAAGTTTCCTTCAATTTCAAAATCCTCCTGCAGAAAGAACTTTTAGAAATTCTTCAACAGCTGATCACTAAATTCTCGTTGTTGAAATTTGAGAAGAGTGGTTATTATCGTTATTTTGAGCTTTTGTGAAGGATAGAACTTCTCCGCACTTGACAAATTGACAAATACAGGAACGAAAAGTAAGTTCATTGTGTGCAAACCCTTCAGACATCATAGAGTAGCAATTATAATTACATGGAAGCGACTTAAGTGCATTCTGATTGGCTGACTGAAAGTCACGTGATTATTCGGACCATTGTGTTTCGCGTTAATATCGTTCCTTCCCGCCCTCCATTTCACTCCGTGCGCCATAGCTAAATATTCGTTTTACTCTCGTTGGCGTTTAACTTAATGGATATCAATTCCGTATCAATTACAAGTGCAATGTTGCTTCGTGTAATATGGAATACACGCATGCACTGGATGCTGTGGCTAAAAATTGAGATCGAACATTAACTGGGCGTTGTGGCGTGCGCCTGTAATCCAAGTTGTGGGGAAGTTACAAATTGATGCAGAGGTTCGAGCCCTGGTCACGTCTTTCGGATGGTGACGTTAAAGGTCGGTCACAGACGTAAATAATCATATGTGATTGAAACACGTCTGAAAAAAAATTAAAAAATAATACACACACGATCATATATCTGTTTTGATTTGCCTTAAAATAGTTCGATCGTCTATCGTCAGCATGCATTTCTTGTAAATTAGTTTCAGTGACAAAGTGTCATGGTGAATCACCAAATTGTTCTGGACCATTTCATAAAGATGTTCGTAATATGAACTGTTTGATGTATGAATGACTTAAAAAAAGTTCTTGCGTGACACCGTGTTGTGCTAATTGATTAACCCCTATGTAGCTGACTAAGAAGATGTTCCAATCGTAAGTGTAGTCGAGAGTTACTTTATAATTACAGTTTTATGAAACGCACACCTGGTAACTACATGTACTTTCGATTTAGACATGTCGGAGAACCGTGAACCACACTTGCCTAGAGCATGACTGATAAGTTAGCGAGTGCGATTTTCTTCTGAAGTAACTCTGACATTGATTTAGTTTTAAAATGGTTATGTTGTCAATCGTCACATATTCAATCTTTCGCGACCTTTTTGCCATTCTGTGGCCATTCTACAGTTCTAGTTACGTGCATCAATATCCACACGCGCACCGCGAACTCAAAGACAAACACCAGTCCACTAACACCATGAACACAGTTCATAGGTCCGCACTCGTAGATCTTCGAAACAACCCGCCTTGAATAATGTCGGGCTCTACCTACTCCCCCACCCCTCAAAGTTTTGCCATAACCATCTCGTCACACTCGTTTATTGATTATTTTCCTTCCTGTGATCCCCTCTATTTTCTACGGATGCGTTTAAGTGCCATCGACACCTTTTATGTTCACTTGACTTCACGATATAACATTGTTGCCAAGTTAATATACAAAAAAATTGTATGACGACTTCGCGAGATTTTTTTAACTCGCCATCTCTACAAGTCGATTGCACTTAAGCGCTTCTGTCTACTTCTCCAATGTCAAGCACAGAAACGCCCTCACACTCACCAAAACAAGCACTAACTTTTTTTAAAAAATTGATATCTGGGTATCAGTCCCTTTATCCCCTCCCCACCTCTCTCTCTCTCTCCTCCCTTTCATTTCAGTTAATTTATCTCTGTTTTTCAATCTCAGTTGATGTCACCACTTTTTCTGTCTCCATTCTCACATCTATTCGCTTTTGATGTTTGTCTGTTTTTGGTTTACAAGGAATATCTTGGGCTATCTTTTCCCGTTTTGTAATCTCTCTGATGCACTTTGGTACAATATTTTTGACTCATTTGTTCTCTTGGTTCTCTTTTACTTGCCTCTCTCATTCAAGAAATCTTTACATTCAAAGAAATTAAAGTCATCGTAACAGATTAGTTCGAATATAAATTAAATATATATTTCCACACAATCAACAAAAATATTTTAAAGAAAGCAATTGAAATAAATAAAAGTACTTAAACAGAAACACAATACGTTTTTATACACGATCAATGCGGAAAATAAATATTAACAAAACAAAATGGGAGTCACTCGATAAACAAAACAAGAAAATCATGATGAAAATTTGCAATAAATAAAGATAAAAACAGAAAAAATAAGTTATTATCAATGAATCACAAATGCCTATTTTAATGCATGTATATATAGATTATACGCCTCAATTATATACAGTTCAGAGCATGACAGAACTTGAACGATCTTTAGAATACATATAAACAGTGTATTAACATGATCCGATCAATGCGGGTTCGAAAAAAAATATTACTTAGGTCACTTAATTCCAAGAACTTAAGTGACCTAAAAGATAGACATATGTATACTTCTAATAATGATAGACAGCCGTATCGTAGTGCGTGTATCTTTCAGCAATGTAAATTTAATAAAACCCATTAGCTGAAATCAACTTTTTGGGAAATGAGAAAAACATTCAATTCTAATTGAATAATTTATGCATTTTACCGTGTTCCTACAAATGGAAAAATAAAAAGGGGTCATCACAAAAAAATTATGACTTATACAAAACTGTTGTACGTTATATCCTGCAGATCAATATTAAGACAAAGCCATATTCTCCAAGGAGTCAAAAGTTTGTTGGTGATTGCACTTCGAACCTGATACAAAAGAATAACAAATTTGATTAAAAGTATTAGAGAAAATTCAACGTTCGTAAAGACGAAGACATGCATTCAGGCTTTTTCTTTCATCTTAAAATACAGGGCAACTGCAGTATATTTAGGGAAAGAAAATAATTATTTGCTTCAATCTATAAAATGACAATGAAGATACTCCATTACGTACTTGCAAAAAATCATGATTATTTGAATGACATGATTGATGAAACATACATTTTATTGCATCTGAACCTTTCGAATTTCAAGGGTTTATATTTGAAAATTTAATTTTGCAGGAAGGACAATTCCCATTAGTAGGAGTAGGGTAAACTGTAAACGCATCAGTCACTAATTTTTAATTTTAGCTTAATGTAAAAAGAAAATAGCACACCGCATCTTGCTACTGTTGATAACTCACCTCGATTATTTTCTGCATGTCTAGTCATCTGAAAATAAAGGGGGAAAGAAAAGAAAATAAATCAGAAATCAAGAACGAGTGTACATCAAGCATAACAGATGAAATAAGAATTGATGAGAAAGATTTTCGTCCTACAGTGTTAATATTGTTTTCGTTATTTCGTTCTTCATATCTATATCTTTACAGGACACTCCATTGTCTGACATTGGGAGGCCAAGGTGAGATTTGTAGATTATGTTTGATAGATGCCCATATATTATCATGATTGTATGGATTCAAAGTGTTGTGTTTGTTTACAATAGTGTTTTTAATAGGCTAAGAAAAATCACCTTCACTTGAGTTGTTAGGATCGTTCGTACCACCTTCGGTGCAAATGGAATCAGAAACACCATCACTACAAGTGCCAGTGCCAGCATCTCCACCTGGGGCATTTGCGGCACCACCAGCGGCTCCAGCGGGGACGAAACCGGGAGTTCCAGCAGGTGCAAATCCAGGAACTACTCCAGATGTTCCTCCAGGTGCTCCACCAGGTGCTCCGCCAGGTGCTCTTGGCAAAGCACTACCCACACTAGGGGCATATGGTCGACTTGGAGCATTGGCACGGCGGCGACCACCAGGGGCAGAATATCCAGGACTAGGGGCGAATGATCCAGAGGAAGGAGCAGCTGCAGGGTTTGAAGCACGAGGTAGGGATGGGGCACGGGGAGGTGCACGTGGTCTGCCTGGAGCACGTGCAACTCCTACACTTCCACGTGAAGATGGAACACCAGATGCCGTACCAGGAACACCAGCAACTGTCGCAGTTCCGGCCCCAGCATTCCCACCTGCGCCGTCAGCGCCATCAAAACCATCGGCGCCGTCAACTCCTTCTATACCATCAGCACCCTCTGCACCATCAAATCCTTCGTAATCGTAAGCCTCTTCACTACTGCCACTGCCATCTCCGCCGCCACTTCCGCTTCCTGCACCAGCACCTGCACCGTCACCTGCGCCGGCTCCTCCTGCTCCAAAATCTCCATCAAAATCACCACCAGCATCTGCGGCGAAGCCACCACTACCCATTACTCCCGGAGCATAACCAACTCCTGGGATTGGAGCATTAGGTGCAAATGCAGGGCCAGAAGGAGCGGGTGCAGCAGCAGGTCCTGGTGCGGCGGGCCTCGGTGCAGCGGGTCTCGGTGCAGCGGGTCTTGGTGCAGCGGGTCTTGGTGCCGAAGGTGTAGGAGCACGGGCAGGGGGAGCACGGGCTGGAGGTGCACGCGCCGGTGGGGCAGCAGGCGATGGAGCATATCCGGGAGCTGAAGGAGCTGCAGGTGCAGGTGCATACTGAGATGTTGAATCACGTGATCCCGAAGTTCCTCCACCTTGTTCATATTGCGGACCAGATGGGGCTGCATATCCAGGTTGATATCCGGGTGCCACAGGGGCATTTGCAGGTGGGGCAGGGGCTGGGGCTGCAGGGCGTGGGACTGGAGCAGCAGGGCGTGGAACAGGGGCAGCTGGACGTGGAGCAGGAGCTGGAGCCCTTGGATGTGGATAAACAGGCGCATTTGGAGCTGCAGCTTGACCATGACCTCCAACTCCGCCTGCTCCCCCAGATCCACCTGGAGCATAGGGGGCTGATTGTGTCCCCCCTGATGAAGATCGGCAAGATCCGTAGTGAGAAACCGAAACGTCTTGTCCAGTCCTAGATGCTTCTTCTTCCAGCTCACATTCGTTATTGTATGATTTTCCATTAGAGCCACAGACGTTTCTTGTGTCACTCTCATCACAAGAATCCCTTGGAACTGTAAAAAACACAAGACATAAAAAATACGGCATCTTAGAAATTATATAAAGTAACAGCCATTTTCCTAAGTCATACACAAGAAGTATATGATGAACTTTCAAAATAACGCCTTCCTTAAAACATCTCTTTTGGAACCCACTTTACATTTATGCCGCACTTGACAAGCGAATCGCACATAATGCTGTAATCCAACATTTATGATTTTAAAACAGTATAGTAACACTGATTACAGAAAATAGCAGCTTATGAAAAAAATAAGATTTCATGGGACGTTTGCAATAATTTTGTCGGCCTGGCTATTCACTAAAATGCATTTATATCTTTATCATAAATGTAAATTTAAATCAAAGGCGATGTATGATATATACTCACTTCTGGGTGCACCAATTGAGACGGCAATAAGAGAGAATAGGAGGGCCAGGATAGCTTGATGTTTTATAATTTCCATGTTGGCACGGTTATGCAGCTTTACAAAATGTTAGAATTCGATGCTCAAGCTTTCACTACTTGTGGAGTTTGCTGAAAGCGAAATGGTGAAGAAGAACTATCTCCCCTAATATTTATAGAATCAGCATCTCTGCCATTATTCATTAACTAATGATGCAACATTATTATTATTTTTTACATGAAACCCTCAACTACATCAAACCAACAATGACTGAACTTGAGATAATCATAATGTTAATCGGTCTTGGTTGATATCAACACAGTAGCAACCTTAAAACATAGACAATGACTAATATAAAGATTTTTGAGCACATTCTTCGATTTTCCCAGATTATCCTCGACTTATACATTATAGATAAGGAAATAGTTTCTTCGGCATTAAGAAAAGAGTGAGATTAACACTTAGTTTCATTCTTAGAAATGTTTCTTTTTGTGGACGGGGGGGGGGGGGGTTCGGGAAGCTCAATGCCGGCAGCTGTATTGTGCAAGTAAAAGTGCCTCACCACCATGATTCATACTTTGTCATATTTTGAGAGACGGGATTCCTCTCGCGATATCTGTGGAATCTTAAAATTCTGCAAGAACTCTTACGATTATCAATCATCCAGCTCAGGATAAGACAGCGGCATATCTCGTTAGGATTTGGATTTAGGGTCGGGGTAAACTTAACTCATTACAGTTTGCTTTCAACATTCGACAAAATAGTGTAGTTGCTAAACAACAAAATTTGATGTAATTTTTCAATATCATTGCTTTTTTATATTGACAACTATAATAATGAGTGCGTATGCCTACCATTTATTCATAATGATCTTCTTGTGAGAGGGGAAAGTGCATCTTTTTATTATCAACAACCGTCAAGGTATCTGGATTATTCGTTAATTACTCTAATGCAGGATCATGGAAAATGTTTTGTTGTGTTTTCATATTGATGTATCGCGATCATTTTCATATCAATTGTCCACCATATGACCTTAATTTGTAGGAATTGAATAAATTATTTCTCCTCTAAAGTTATTTTTTAACATTGTTTATCTTAAAAAAAAGGTTGAATAAGTTTAGTGGAAAAGTTACCCCTTATCCTCCCCTTCCTTCCTTCGTCACCCTCGTTCACTACTTGATCTTCTTAATACAGTAGCAATGTTAAATCGAGGTCTCCAAATCTGTCATAATCTGCATACGATTAAATGCATTATCAATGTCAAAAAATGGCATGAAGAGAAAATATGTCAAATAATTATGAAAATTATGAATATCATAATCGGAATGCCTATTTAGAGATGGATTTGTACAAGGCTTCGTGAAATCATTTTAAGTGTTTGCGAATTTATGATGAACAATGATTTTTTTTTCTCATTTGTTTTAGTATGAATATATATTTTATTTTGTATCATTTTATTTTATTTCAATTTTATTTATCTAATTATTAATCTATTCATCTATTTATACAATTACTTATTTATGTCACTATTACTATCATTATTATTATTATTATTATTTTTTTTTTTGGGGGGTCAGAAATATATAGGATAACTGGTTATGAATGCAAGGGTAATAGGTTGGGTTATAGTGCAGACAACAAAATTCATTTTCTTGAATGTAGGCAACATTCCTTTATAGATACATACATATTTTTTTTCAAAAAACACTTTTTATTCAATAAGACAGTACAATTCTTTGAAAAAGGTAGCATGAATCAAATATCAAGTAAATGCAAATTGACTCCTTTAGGTATCAATACTTCTAAGGAGGTTGTGTGTGTGTGTGTGTGTGTGTACAGACGTTTATTGATTACATAGGAGATGCCGTGGCCGAGTGGTCTAAGGCGCCTGGCTATACGTGGAAAGTCCGGGGTTCGATCCCGGCCGCGGCACCTATGACCGTGAGCAAGGCATTTAATCTTCAATGCTCTTTTATCCTGCTTTCAAATAAATGGAAATGCTATATGCATTTTGGTAACTAGGTGTGCACTTGTTTAAAAAAAAAAAAAAAAAAAAGGATTATTTACTGCTGGGACCTACTAGCGTTTAACGTCACCATCCGAAAGACGTGAACTTGGATTGAACCTCGAACCTCCGCACAGATTAGTGTATAACTTATCCATGTAGCTAAGAATGAAGGTTATATATACAGGCCAACGTCAAAAAACGTAGGTCTGGGTTTTAGACTGCAAAAATAATCTTGATTTAGATTTGCCACTGAAATAGTGAATTTTCAAAGCAAATAGTGTTACATTTCGTACTAATAAGCTGCATTCTATGTGAAAAATCCATCCTGAAACTTTCGAAGTAAATATTCAGCGATTCGTCTTTACACAATCGATCCATTTCACAACTTGAGAGCACGGATGCGAAAGCCGTTTTAAATCCAAAATTATCAAATCCCTTCGAAGAATTTCACAGGACAGAGAAAGCAAACATAGTCAGTTCACCAGACGAGCATTTAACTCGCAAAATCCTGCCTTGGTTGTTTGACGTTGGCTCGTTTCCATCTCAAGCGAGGTGGTCTCACAAGCTAAGTTTCCTAAAATAATATAGAATGAGTGTGAATTATTAATAAATTCCGAATACTCTTTTTAAGAGTAGACGCAGGGTGGAACATGGAGAATACACGAATTTGCCGCATTATTTGAAATAAAAACACACACCTGCACATGCGGGTTCTTGTAGAAATTGCTTGCTATATCATTTAACAAGGTTTTTGGTTCACACTTTTCCTTTTACCTTCCCATCCCAAGTCCCTCCTCTTCCCAATTTCCCCCTCTCTCTTTCTATCCCTTATCTGAACTAAAATTACATCGATTAAAGCTGATAGAATTTTCTTATAAAATCATGATGTAACATGTAACCTTCTGTAATTACATTAAAAAGTAGATAAAGATTAATACTTGATATCATATTATCTATCGGATACCCATTTACATTGTACCGCACCTGGGTCAAGTGCAGTATAATGTGGATAATTCTTGCAGAAGGAAATTAACACTCGCTTGGAGTAGGATTCGAACCTCTCGCAGGTACCACTCAGACGTACTCACCATGGTCACACTCCTCTCCCTCTCTCCCACACACACACCCCCACTCACAACTTCACCTCTTTACTCTCGCACAGATGCATACACTCACACTGTATCTTTTACTCTCATGTCTATCCACATTTCCTATTTTGCTCCCTCGTTCCGTCCTTCATTTTTTTTCAATATTATTTTATCTCTACCTCCTTCAACAACCGCTTCATTGCGAATTAAAACCGGGAAGGGGTGAATATGGGGAGGGGGCAGTGAAGACTGTGTCTTTAGTAGGTGGAAACCAAGCAAGAAGGAAGTAGAAAGAAACATCAACTATTCTTTCAGCATAACACATCCAAGTCGCCCCCTCTCTTTCACTCTCTCTCTTTCTCCCCCTCTCCACAAAATTTCCCTTATTGTCTTATTGTTACATAGTGTCTTATTGTTATATCGTGTTAGGGACTTTAGATTTTAAAGGAGTAATATAGGAGCGCTTGAGCACCTAACAAGGTGGATATGTGCGCATATAAATACCCTATATTATTATTATTATTAGATAACGAAGTCAATGAGAATCCTCGCAAAGGATGATATAACACCATACGTTACTTAATACTTTTAATCAGTATTATAATATACATGTGGAATCCAAACCCCGCCCCTCCACCACCCCAACCAGAAAAGACAATGACTAATTGAATATGAATACAGAGACAAAGAAATTCAAGAGAAATCAATAACTATTTAATTGGGATGAAACATACACTCCAATCAAAATAAATATATAAATACGAACAAAAGTACCAATAAAGAATGAATAATATCAAACACAGTGAAAGAATAAGATTGTGAGCGTCATTGGAAAACGAAGTTTAATGGCAGACAGGAGAAATATGGACTCTTGTCGATGTTCCCACATTGATCTCTTTGCAAATGAATTTTTTATAACACAGATCCTTTGCAAGATGAGGCCCGATTCATAAAGACCTAGCTTTTGCCATTAATATAAGTTCCATGGAAACGATTGGCTGCTGAGCCCGTTTTACAAAGGAAGCTGTCACAATACCAAACTTACCATAGTTTGTAACTTTTTCATGAGACAGGCGCCACTTCTTACTTCCGGTGCGTATATGATTTCGATATCATATTAGGTAAGTGGGGGCCAGTGCAATATGCATTGACGTGATAGAGGTATCAGTCTTAACTGCAGTATAAGAATTTTTATAGTGACTTATACAGAAGTATTTCATCCTTGCTCATCAATTGGAATAATAATAATTTCGACAAATTATTTTAGGCAATAACAACCATATTAAATCACATTCCCTGTCCATTACAAGCAGTGAAAGTCGGTTTCTCAGACAGTTAAGGCGATATACTACATGTATTTTCAAACTACCTGAGATAAACAATATATTCTACAAACGAAAACAAAAATAATTCCTAAATCATACAAAAAATCACCGTGTATTAGAATCCCTTCTTTCGGAGCACAATCTTGGGGGAAAAGACAGTAGTGGTTTTTAATTGTAAGTCAAAGGTTCTCTTTCGAAATTGTTTTTAATTAAAAAGCAACACTTGTATTGATACATTTGTTATGATTTTTAAAATTATTATATTTTAAAAAACGTATTCTAACTACTGACGACGGGATGTAAGACTTTGGAGTTTACATTAAAGTATGGCTTCTATGATGAGCTAGCTATAAACTATTCTTATGAATTCTTTTCAAATACGTTTTATTTCACGTATTTTTAAAGAGAAATCACTTCCACTTTACCTCACTGGTATATTTATATTTAATTATACATTTTTTCCTACTTGCAATAAGACCGATTCTGTCAGCGTTGCTATTACAGTATCGGACACAATATTCACGTGGCATAATGAAAAGAAGAAACTTAAAGTGATTTCATAAGTTATGGAGCTACGTGTACTTACAAATAAATAAAGTTTTGTTGTTGCCGAGATATGTCGCTCCAGTAACAGGCAATTGACAGTGCTAGTCATCTGTATGATATTGAATGAATACAAAAGAAAAATCCTTTTTACGATAATATTATTTTACTATTTCAAGAAAGTCACGTGCAGAGAGAGGAAATCAAAATTGTTATTAAACTATTTGGGATTAATGATTATAATTATTTTATGATAGTTTTATATCGATGCAATTTACTGTAAATAAGAAAATAAATATAGGAACATAAATCATTCGAATCTACAGTGCGTATCAAAAAGTTTACACTTAGAAAAAATCCTGTAAAATTATATATTTGAAATATCCTAAAGATATTTCCACATTTTAACATTGGTAAAGATCCATTTAAGCAAATGACGATATAACTGTCGAAAAATATTTCCGCTTGAGTGAGCACCACTTACTTTTGAAAAGTTAGTGAAAAATGATTTGCGCTGAACTTGGAAATAGCTATGCGAATAAAAGTAGACCTTAATCATGAAGAACACGTGGAATTTAGCTAGTAAATTGATTTGATGATATCTTTTACATTTTTAACTTGTTTCCTTGCCCAAATCACTTCGAAGAGCGCATTGCGTCCCACCCCAGTCCCCACACACCGAGGCCATCTTGACAATATTTGCTTTACTCTGAGCTGTGATTTACATTAAATGCCTAATGCATCATTTTCATTTTATTGATCATTGTCAAGCTTGCGAAAAGTGTGGAGGAAACAAGTATCAAAGTAAAAATGAAATGTAAACCCACTTTAATGACACAAACTTAATGAAAAATGCTGGAGATGTCTGATATAAACTTTTGTTCAGATTCAGTTATGTCCACAGATCCAGCTGGCACACAAAAGGGTAAAGGTTGTGCTTATTATTAAGTGCTGAAATTTCAATTTGGGTGGCAAAATTGTTACAAAATGCTGGAATGTATCCGTTTTATTTCAATCGACTAAAAGTGCAAGGGAAATGTATGAGAAATGTTTCGCAGGGTAAGTTTGATTTCGCCCTTTCCCCTTGACACAGCGTGATAACGAGCATTTCTGCGCAAACAGATTTCTGCGAGCTTTACAAAAATGGACAGTGCTCACTCAAGTGTAACATTCTGTCAAAACTTTTACTTTCAGTAGATAGATAAGACCCAAACCCAAGATTACATGTGAAAAAATTACCCACATGTTGTATATTTTTTAATTCCCAGGGCTTTTTCAAAGTGTAAACTTTTTATTGATACGCACTGTATATTGAATCATTAACCCCTTCAAATGAAGTTGGTCATCAATGAAAAAAAAATGTTATCAAAAGGGATGTAAAGGCTAGACAACTTACCATTGTCATAAGCATTGTTGGATGTGCAACTGTTGCCAGGTGCGTTTTGAGTACAGCTAGCAGTGTCATATCTAAAACCTGGAGCGCCTGGAGCTGCCTGAGCTACTCCCGGTGCTCGTGGTAGAGCCGGAGCTGCACGCCCAAATGAAGGGGCATACGGTCGACGTGGAGTATTGGGGATGAAGGGGCGAGGAGCTCGTGGAGGTGTTCCTGGTCGAGGTGGAAGCCCTGGAGGAGGAATACCAGGTCTACCAGGAACAGGCGGTAAATTGGAAACCCCAGGTCCGGTAGGAGCACCGGCAAAACCAGGTCCACTTGCAGCACCAGATACTCCACCTGCAGTGTCAGTCCCTGCATCAGCACCAGCGGGAGCTTCTGTTCCCTCCTCTACATCTGTTCCATCATTACCGTCATAGTCGTAGCTCTCCTCACTGCTGTCGCTGTCATCTCCATCAGTACTAGCTTCTCCAACTTCAGCTCCAGCACCGTCTACGCCATCTGCGTAATTGCCGAATGCTCCAGTTCCTGGAGCGCTTGGAGCGTATCCAACCCCTGGTGCGTTTGGAGCATACCCAGCTCCTGGTCCGACTGGAGCGTATCCGACTCCTGGTCGAGAGGGGGCGAATTGTCGAGGAGATTGTGGCACAAATCCTGGAGCAGCAGGTCTTGGTGGTAAGGGGGCGAATCCCGGTGCCCTTGGTGCTGGTGGTAAGGGAGCATAACCAGGTGCTCCTGGAGAGGGTGCATACCCTTGGGTATCATGCTCATATCCCGACGTTCCTCCTGCGTATCCTTGATCCGGGTTGAATGATGTGGGAGCATGAGGAGCTGGCGCCCTGTGAGGTGGAACTGGTGCTCTAGGAGCATGTGGAGCTGGAGCTCTTGCTGGAGGACGAGGCACAGGTGCTCTGGCTCCGGGTTGGTATCCCGGGCGACTTGGTGCACGAGGAGCGGCTCGCCCAGACGAGCGGCAGTATTCGTAGTTGGTTACCTGTATATTCTGCCGAGTAATAGCATCTTCTTCCTCCAAGTCACAAAGGTCGTTATAAATCTTGCCGTTTGTGCCGCAGACCGGTCCCGAGACACCCCTGTCACATGAGTCTCTCGGTGCTGAGGTGGAAAGAGACAACGTAAAAAAATATAATATAACAAAGTACAACAAAAATTAAGATAACTGCCAAACAAATCATTCGTTTCTCGAACATGACGAAAGGAAGTAAAATATGCAAAAGAACAGTCAGAAAACTTATAAGGAGATGCACATCCATTCAACAATAAAATTTCATTTTCGTGAAAGTAATGCAATTCGCTGATGTGGTCTACGGTACACCATGTGGAGTGTTATAGAAACAGTGGATAGAAGAAGAAAAGAAATGGACAGGCGAGAAAGTGGAAATTTGAGAGTAGAGTATTCTTTTCTTGAATGTAGTCCTTAAAAGGACTGTAAACCAGAAGAGATTGATGAGTTTAAAAACAGCTTTATTTGAGTAGTAGGATGGATGAGGAGATGCTGGCTTGAGTCGACGAGTAGAGATGATGAGTAGAAGCAATAGAGAGACTGCAATTCATCGCCTTACAATTCCTATCCCCCAAACAAAGACATCAAAACGTATAAAAACACATTGATATATATACTTACATCTTGGTGCCGCCAATGACGCAGATATCATCAACATCAATATGGCCACACTCCTCAACACGTCCATCATTGTTTTTGCGTCTAGAGATTAATGATAACAAATAATAAACATATTAAACAATCACAATCATCATAAAATTGTTACCAGTATATTTACATGTATTGACAGAATCCTTATTATTTTGGTTCATTATTTATTTCACAACCCCCCCCCCCCACAAAAGCCGATCTATTCCATGGACTTTGATAGTAGGTCCATGATTTAACTACAGGACATTGTAGTAGGTCCATGGTACAATGAAACCATATTTTTGTTTTACTTTCTCTTGGTACACAGCGATATACAATTCAAATCTCGTAAAAATCTACCAGAGGAGTTGTTAACAGTAACAACCAGTAGCTAGCAATGAACAAGCGACTGTCATTATTTTTTAGTTCACAAAAAATAACCAAAGATGCCTCACTTATACGTGAACCTCAAACCTTATAAGAAAAAAAATGTTGGAATACTCACTTTATAAACAGAACTCGAAATTTCCAAAATACTTCTGCGTCTTCTGGGGAGTCAGAAGATGAAATTAATGTTTAATCGCTCTGCGCAGTGTCTATTTATACAGTTTTTTGTTCATATCGGTTAATTATGACACGGAGAAATAAACCTATTAAACTTTTGCAGGATAAAAAAAAGAAAAAAAAGAAAAGCTTCGGAAAGTGTACGGGATTATTTTTTTCTAGATCGGACAGTAGCAATATCCGCTTAGAAGCCATAATCCACGGTCGTATCAAAGCTTAAACGATAACAACACTCATCCAGGATACTAGCTGAATGTCACAGAGAAAGATATATATGATTTGAATGTAATCATATAACAAATATATCATGTCTCTGGTCTAATTCTATATTTTCCCTCTTTTGATTGCATCTTTATCTTTGCCGATAAAACACAAGGGTGAGAACTGCGAACGGAAAACTGGAGTCAGGCTATGAGTCAGGGATTAGCACGATGAAGGGAAAGAAAAACAATTTTCGAAAGGCTCATACGATATAAATCTAGATGATTTAAATCGTTGATGGGAGTAGGGAAGGCCCATGACCTATTTCTCTACAATCAATCGTTTCAATTGGTCCGTTTTGAAATGACGTTTACTATAGTTGATTTGAACTATTTGAACCAGTGTGTTAGAAAATCGCACGCACTTTGCACTTGATTGATGTCATTACGAGCCGGTGGAAAGCCAAATTGGCAAATAATTATTTAGTTACATAATGATAATGTTTATTGTGCTTGTAAAACTCTTCTTGAAAATCATTCTGATTCGTAACAAGTTCTCCTGTTTATAGACATCTCCCTTATAAACAATATATGCAGAAGTACTCGGCAAGTCTCTTGCTCCTGTGTCCATCAACAATAATAAAGTCACACCTGCTCCTCATTTTGTATCAACATGCAAATTCATCATAATAAATGTCGGCAATTAACTGGGTTTTAAATGTATTTTAAACATTTCTATTCGGCATTTAGTTTTTAGTATTTTTATCATCTCTTATCCGTTTCCCTTTTTGATCTTTTTTCTTTAATTTTCATGTGTTTATCGTTCCATTTCTCTCTTTCTCTTCTCTCTCTATTCATTTCATTCTCTCTCCCTCTCTCATCTCCCCCCTCTCTCTTTCTTTGTCTCACTTTTCTTTGTACGTCATTGACCTTATCAGATTTGCTCGAAAAAGATTTTCTATTTTTTGTTCATTCAGTATTGATAAGTTCATATATTTATTCGCTATGTATATTTCTGTATTCTTAATTATTAGTCATTTTTCACTTTGCTTATATATTGAACTTTGATGAGCTTTATTAATACACTTGGTCTACCCTGAAAAATTACACACTTTCTGACATTTGATTGCAATTCGATTCATTTTAATCATCAAAAAATATACATGAGGCATAAACGTTAGCGGATGAAATTCATCATAGAAAAGCAACGAGCACAAGATATCACACTTTCTGCAAGCTACGAGGTAGCTTTAGAAAATTATCCTGAGAAATGTACATCAACAACAATCAAGAAAATAAAAACAAAACGAGTAAAGCAAGATGTATCTCACAGAATTGGAATGCGAATACCGCGTAAGTTTAAACATATATATAAACGTATACATACCATGATAAAACTGTCTAATATATATAGGCATTGGATACAACAAAACCTCACACTAAAATACTGAGTGATGACCTGGATCTTATCTTCCCGTCTTAACTAGAAAGGGCGAGATAATATTGGACTGCAAATATTTTAATTTGCTATACAACTATCAAAAGAATAAATAAAATAAATAATATTATATACATGTATATCTATCTAACAGGGTCCGTCTCTAATCTCTTTAAGACGATGATCTTTCCTTACACACGCCGAATATCGTAGATCACATGAACTTCTGTAAGTTTGTCCGTCAGTCCCACACACTTGCATCGGTTGAGCAATAAAAAGACGAGGACAAATCTCACAAGGCTCGTCAGCAAATCCTGCAAATGAAAAGAAAATCAGTCATCTATTTAGGTAGCATATTATGGATTTTCGCTCCACGACGCACGTCTGATTCAATAACACAATAAAACTATTGAAAATGCCCGTCAAATGACAATGAACAGTTGAAGGGTCATTTTTTGTTGAGCCGGAACCGAAGCTCGTCCTTAGTTTTGGAGCTGACCGAAAATTGCGAAGATATTGTTCGTCGTTTGTTCAGAGTAAAGGGCAACATTTTGGGATTCACAAACTTTCGACAAAGACTTCACGGTTGCTCATTGTAATGAAAGACATAAGAAAATATATTTCTATGTTCGTGAAAGCGTCACGCGTCGCGGTGCGTAATTACCTGTTTATAGTTTAAGAATTCAAGGTTTTGTGTAATGAGATATGTGTTTCTGAATACAGCGATTGACGATCTTAGATTCTTAGAAATACAGAGTGGTTAAAAGAAACGTATAAGTTATATATTTTGTTCTAGACAACGATTAAATAATTTATAAACATATTCACAATTCCCTAATGAATTCACCTTTTTACAGATATTGAGCGATGCGAAAGAGGCAACACGAGAGAGTCAAATTAACACCATTTTGACTAATGAAAACTAGGCATGTAGGGGTGTTTTCGAAAAGAATAATGCATAATTACCTAAGCTGATTTACCATTATCATTAGTTGGAGCGTCGCATCCGTTACTACTTCCTCCATTTTCTCCATTTTCCCCCCGCATTCCTTGTCTCCACTGGGTGTCTCAGGTTCTGGAGCTGGCACTTTCGGTGATGGCTTCGGAGCAGGAGGTGGTGGTGGAGGAGGAGGAGGTGGGATCGGTGTTTTCGGTTTGGGCGCTTTGGGGACGACAGGTGGAGGGGCCGGCCTTCGTGGAGGAGCAGATGGAGCCGCTGGACGGCGAGCGGGAGGGCGGGGAGCTGGGGGAGGAGCTTTAGGAACAGCGTTGGAGGTTCGATGACGAGGAGATGGAGCTGCGACAGGGGGTCTAAATGGAGCTGCAGCAGGTGTATTTCTCCCAGAGGATAGATGGATGTCTACCTCTCCTTCGGTTACCTCTCCGCCGTGTCCTCCCTCTGATGGTTCGACATCTCCTGGCGAAGAGTCACACTCCTCGCTGCTGTCGCTTCCACAACCTACAAAATGGTAAAATTTATATCGTTTAGAAATTTCTGGTATTCCACAAATTATTTCTTAATCCCCTAAAATTCCACTAAGAGGTTGGTAATTATAGAATTACAATCTTCAGGGCATGACGCACCATATAGTCATCATAATTACAATCATAATCCGACTTATTCTTAACATCTATAATCCGACTTATTCTTAACATCTATTGTATAATGATACTATTTCATTCTTGTGAAGACGACAGGAACACTCTTGCCGACTTGACCAGTTTGGGTGGTCTTTTTTAGGAGCAGCAAATGCCCACGAAAAAATACATGATGTACAGTGAAACCACCACACTTGATATTAATTCTTTAACTGTCTATCCAATTATATTAAGTCTGTCGAGAGCCTCTTACATTTATGCAAATAAAAAGAACTTATACCTGTCTAAATTTAGTTCTTTACAGCAACAACAACCCTTTTCAAATAGTATTAGTGAACTGGAGTAACGTTTGGAAAACCACAATAATTCTATACGACTAGTGCAAACTTTAGACGGCAGAATATAATTGTATTTTTATATTTTTTGTCATAATGTTGTGTTAAGGAGTTATTGTCGCACGAGGGGATAATAATAGAATAACATCCCTCATGTCGTACAACTTCAACTAACCTGCTCCTCCTACGCTTCCTCCGCCAAATCCTCCGTCAGTTGCGTCAGTAGTGCCATCTACCCCATCTACAGCATCATGAGCTCCAGCTGATGGGACGGTGGCCGGTTGGTCTCTAACTGGAGGAGCCCAGGCAGGAGCGCCCATGACAGGTGCTTTTGTAAATAAAATGTAGATTCGGCAAAATGAATACGAAGAACATTTTTGTGATTATCGAAATGCGGAGATATGAAAATTATATCAGGTTTTTATCAATCTGCATTTTTTTGCAAGGGATTCACATGTTCATGTGCAAAAAGGGACGTCGATCCGTGTTTCGGATGGTGGGGGTAATTTATTTATGTCAATACTTTTATTACGATGCAGAAATTGACAATTGTGTAGAATTAACAGTATTTTGGGGGCCAAGTTTGGTTTTAAAGTGGAGATGGTTATTGGAAACAAAGTATTTCGCTATTAAAGTTCATATATCATGATGCTCATGACTCGAGAAAATATTCACAGCTACTAAATGTCTTCTGACATGTCTGATGATTATCATGAATATCGAAAATTTGGAATGACAAACCTTTGGATGCCCTGGCCGGGGATCGGGGTCTTGGAGCACGCGGCGAAGGAGGTGCTGGTGCAAGTGGCGTTCTAGGGTATGGCACAGGTGCTCGTGGGGCTGGGATCGGCGGGGGAGGAGGAGCTCGAGGCGGAGTACCATGCGCAGGAGCTGCAGGAGAACAGGGAGCAGGGTCTCCTCCGCATTGCCCATTGGAACCACACGATCCTCCATTGTCGTCTCGTTTAGCTGTTTACAAAGAATAAAATAATGACACTGTCGATCGTTTCGTTTGTAATATCAAGTAAAGCATGACTTCTCTGAACTCTAGAGAATAAAATTGCTATAAAACCAGGGCGATGTGAGCGATTCACAAATTTTGTAATCAATGGTAAATCGATTTCGGTCCAAGAAGCAATCATAAATCTGGAAGAAAATTCAAATGTATAATTCCGTTATAATCATCTTCTAGCTCCATAACAAAATCTATATATTATTGGTAATGGTCCATCGTTTTCTACTGTTAAAATTAACACTTTATTCTTCTAGCAACATTTGCATGTGCATAGAGGGACATCGTTACCCCCCCCCTCCTTTTTTTGTTAAATTTTTTTTATAAGAGTTGGCATTTTAGACTGGTTAAATTGGAGAATACAATCACAGATTATGTGAAAGGCATGTAAAACCCATTCCATCAGTTAATGCGCAACTTACAGTGGAATTCCTTTTTACTAGCTACTAAACGCTGCAAGAAAACTAAGCACTAAGATGACTGTAATTAATTGGTTACAATACCTTTTGTTTCAGCCGATATCGTCGATGTGAGCATGATTACAGTAAGAATAGTCCACATGTTATAGATACCCATCTTCTGTCAATGCTGGCAATACAAAGAAAAAAGGTAACATCAGGATGGTGAGGAATCATTATTGCAATGAATATGATGAAATTCATATTGCCTATATCATGAACATATAAGATAACAATTTTGACGAAAATTGTTAATTATGAAACTAATAATGATGATGTTAATAACAATAGCAATAACCACGATCATTGTAAGATGCATGATAAGTCATGGACTACATTTATCAATAATTGACATTATATAAATGACCCCCCCCCAAAAAAAAAATAATAATAATAATAATAACAATAATAACAATAGCTGTCCATCTATACCATATAAATCTCTTAACTTTTGCCATATGGCCATTTATCATTACGAAATACAGTTCAGATTTCTCGCTCTTACCTCTTCGATCAAAAAAGGAAACAATAGTGGTACTATTCCCTGTCTTAACGTTCAAACCTGTCTTCTACTTTTGTATGAAATATCCGAATTAAAGCATGACTTTTGCCAGTCAAATGGTGAATCCTACTCATAGAAGATGAAGTGCCTTTATATACAAATCTCGGAAAGCATATTCTTGTTCAATTTTATCATTTTGCTTTATTTCATTTTGGGTACTAACTCTGTTTCATACTTATGATTTAATTCATCATTAAATGAGGCCATTTGATTTTTATTCGTCTCTATTGTTATCATCATATCAGAATCATTTCTTACTGCGTTCTTTTAAATATCACATTTCAACCCTTGAAGGCTAAATCGACTTAGCTTGATTATTGTATAAACTGGTATATTAAAAAATACACAAAGTTGCATCTGGAAAATAGATTTAACTATGCATATATCTTTATTGCACGGATGAGTATATACCGTTTTAAATGTCACGCCCTTTATCCCGTTTCTATCATGACAGATGCAGGTTTGTTATCGCTTTGATACAGGAAGTCAAGAAAAAGAATAAATGCATCTTTTTCGATGTCAATCTTAGCTGAGAAATGACGCATTGGTGATATGAAAAATGTCAATGATGAGGCCTTTATTCATCAACATAATTTGGGCAGGTGGGCTAAAATTTTGCAGAATCTTGCGATGTCTTTCTTTTAACCATTTGTTCTCAATTTCATTATTCGCTAAAGATTAGGCCTACAGAAAGGCTGATAAATTCGAGGCCTTGGATTTTTTTTCAATATATATATATAAAACCGAAATTTATGATGTCAATTACAGTCGCTAGTTGCCATATCTTCAAGTAACTTAGTTGTGCTGGTAAATTTGGAGGATTGGGATTTTCGATCATTTGTGGGACAACTTTTTAGGTTTCATCGCGTTCTGATGCAACTGTAGTACGGGTGACTTATGACTAGATTTCCCCCGCTTTTTTGTCTCTTTTCTGTTGTTAGTTTTACCTTTTTCTTCACCTGTATTTCTTTTTTTTCTGCAGACGTAATTGCCTTTATACGATTCGATCAAATTACTTTCCTATTGCTCATTTTCTCATCAAAATACAAGTACGCACTTCTCTCTACCCGACTGTATCTCAAATCATCGAATTTTCTATCAGCCTCAAGCTAAACTTTACGAGAGCAAAAACACTTCAAAATGTAATGCACCAACTAAAAATCATCGTTATAATTCAAGGTTTAATATAAAGGTTACATGCAAATGGAAAATAGAAAATTATGTAGAGAGACAGAGATAGAAGTATGATATCTCAAAATAACGTCAATCCATAATAGGCCTTACAATTTTTTCTGATAGTTTTTATACAAGTTTTTATCACAAGTATTGTCGATGACTCTTGCAACAACGTTAGTGTTTTGGGTTTGATACGATACTAACCTGTTTTATAATATTCCCAGGCTTGCATAATTAGGCGTTGACATTCTTTTGTCAAATATCTTTATCAGTGCAATTGAATGAGTACTTTAACATTTTCCTGATTTCATAACGTTGAGATCGTAGCCTCCTTCAATAAACAGATAAAGGATGTACATGTATACTGGAGATCACATAGAATGGTACATGTACATGTATACAAGTTCTTCCATCTGACCCACAAACTTCACTACCCCGTGAGATCTGGGGCCCGTTGCAGAAAGAGTTGCGTTTAAACGCAAGCCCCAGAATCAATCGCAAGTCCCAAATGCGCGCTGTTGATTGGTTGAAAATGAAGTTGCGCGTGATTTTTAGAGTTGCAATCGATTGCAACTCTTTCTGCAACGGGCCCCTGAACCGGACACTGAATACAGATGTCAGCATCCGTCGTATCGCGCCCTTCCTCACACACTCCTTCACCATGTTCACCATCAGTGGGGTTTCCACCATTCCCGTCACCACCACCATAACTACCATCATCGTCACCATCACCTTCACCACCACCGCCATTACCCCTAGCCATAACCATTCCCGCCGCCACCACCACCACCATTACCCCTAGCCACACCCTTCCCGCCACCACAATCACCACCACCACTTTGTTCTATGGAACTTCCAGTAGGAGTTTTGGAAGAGAAGACGACATCTGTAATCAACTTAGGGATGAGGTCAACAATGGCTTGATGGAAATCCGATGTCACTTTCTCATCGCCTCCTTCTTTTCGAATACTGCCTCCTGAATCACCCGCATTCTCACCTGCATACAGGGAGTACAAGTTCGTGATATGGGCGTTTTATTCACAGGAGGCAGCACCATCCAAAAACACATACAAACAACAACAACAACAAACATTTTGTTTGGACAACCGAGGCAGGATACGGAATCGAGTTTAAGTCATTGGTGTTATATTTTTCATTATTCACAAATAAATTTCAAAACAAAACAAAAATCAATAAAAAAAATCAATAATAAATAAGTACACAAATACAAAAACAAAGTAGATAGTAAACGAAAGTACAAGATGCAGATCAAGTGGAATGAACTTAATAAATATCAATCTCCAAGCTATTTATATCACCTACGTCAATGGATTCTATTGCTAGAAGGAATGTGAGTAACGGTTCAAGAGGAACATAAAGTAACAATATTAATACGGTATAAAGTGGGAAAAACATTTAAAATATCATGTTTGTTCTTGATTGACATAATAACTGGACCCGAGAATGGCTTTTAGCAATAGTTTTGTCGAAAACCTATAATAGGACTACCGCTATGTTTCAATTTCTAAGAAGGAGAAAGAGAACAAACAAAAATCCCTAGCCCACTCAAACATACAATCAAAGTAACAGACAAAAGATCAATGAAATATACTCATCGCTGAACCATTTGGGCCACCAATATCAATGCAATAAAAATCTAGCTAGCAATGATGATCATAAGGAATGTAGATTACCGCGCACCTGACGTACCCCCAGCATCTCCGCCACCATCACCACCTTCGCAACCACCTTCACCACAACCACCGTCACCCCCTTCACCACCGCATCCTTCCCTCCTTCTCCTTCACCTCCTTCACCTCCCTCGCATCCCTCCCCGCCACCGGATTCGCCCTCTGTGCTCTCTTCACTGCTGGAGCTGCTGCTGCTACCGTCACCACCACTGGCACCACCATCGGCACCACCACTGGCACCCTCTTCAGCATCACAACCACCACCACCACTGGCGTCTCCACCCTCACACCCTCCGTCACCGCCTCCGTCACCGCCGCCGTCTCCGCCACCGCAGCCGCCGGCTCCGCATCCTCCATCTCCGCCGCCGTCTCCGCCACCATCGCCTCCACCGCAGCCGCCTTTTCCGCATCCGCCACCGTCACCGCCTCCATCACCGCAACCATCGGCTCCTGCATCGCAAGTGCCTCCATCTCCTCCTCCACCTCCCCCTCCTGATGGAATAATAACCAACGTAATAAATAACAATAACGGGGAGGGGGGCTTGATATCGAAATGGTCATTTCCAATTCGTGCGTCCTTTTTCAAATGTTTGAATGATTATATAATTTTTATGAATTTAGAAATTTCACAAATTTACGTGAAATGGTAGCGGTTCTTTGTTTTGCTTTATTAGCTATTAAGAGCCATTCGTAAGCATAATGCTGTGCGTGAATACAGGGGCGGATCCGGTATTTTCCAAAAGGGGGGCGGGGCAATTTTTTCGGAGAAATTTTGACAAGCCAAAAAAAAAGGGTTTTCAACCAATGATTAAGGACATTTCGTGCAAGAAAAAAGTTGACAAGAAAAATATTGTTTAACAAATTTCCGGGATTACTCCTATTTGTTTAAGATCAGTATGCTCGATCTGTAATGAAAATCATAAGATCAGTATGCTATATCTGTATGAAAATCATAAATCATAAGTCAGAAAAAATTGGAACCAGTGGGATTCGAACCTGCCATCTACTGCTTTCCGGGCAGCGACTCAACCACCAGGCTATTCTGGTTCACGGCTAAGCCACGATGAAAAAAAAGGTCTTCAATTTCAAAGTGGTGGGGGGAGGGGCACATCTCGGTTTCAATGTTATTTTTACAATACAAATTTGAGTTTCTCTTCTCTGGGGGGGGGGGGCACGTGCCTCCTGTGCCCCCTCTGGATCCACGCCTGCGTGAATATTAATTTGTATTTTTCGTGTCATCTGATGGAACAAACTGTCGGGCATTTAATAGTCGTTCAAAATGTATTTAATATCAATAAGCATACAGTTTCTTAACAACTTTCTCACATAACTATATTCTCAACATGAGGTACATTATGAAAAACTTACAAAACCCGAAATATTGTTTTTCTTTTATCACTAATCATTAATTTTGAAAGTCTGGAGGATTATGCCCATTCAAATATTTAACCGTTAGAAAGAGGATCTCGGAAAAAAATAAAAACAAACAAACATTGACTATCGGCTTCTTTATACATGTAGATCCAAAATAATCTGTCAAATATTCTTTGCATTTTACAATTTCCGAATCTACAAGATATTCCATAGTAAGGCAAAAGTGAACAGGGTGGAAAGAAACAGAAAATGATTGTGTTTTCATTTCAAAGAAAATAATTCAGCATTTTGACATCAAAGATGATGAGTGGTAGCTGGAATATATTTACACAAAATATAAATCTTACGCTTTTCTCTTGGAGCTCCTTCAGTTACTCTACACAAGAGGAAGAAACAGGCAAGCAGACCCAATCCGGTGACAGTCTTCATTATGATGGCTTCTGAAAAAAGAATATTCATTTCATTCACCTTATATTTTTAAATTCCATCAAAATATAACAGACGTACAACGCAAACTAATTCGAAATTGATAATATGTGATAAATAGTAAAAGAAAAATGTAAACAAAAATTTGACTAACATGAAAATAAAGGCAATGCTAAAAACCTGACATTGTACTAAAAATTTTCACAAATTACTAGTGTGGAGAAATTATAGTTATCAATGGTTAAAAATTGTAAAACTGACGTTTTATGATATGCGATGAATTGCAGTAACTCTTAATATAAAAAAAATGATTTATGTAAATCATGGTTTTCATATTTTCTTCTGCGAAAATTAACAGGAAATCTTGTTAGTTTTTTTTTTTAATCAAGTAACTCTTTTCTTCAACATGAGTCACTTTAAATTACAATATTTTTATGTAGTAGGAATTCAATACCAAATTTAAGCAAGTATAATACTCACATCTTAGAATCTTGTAGCCAGGAAAGCAAATTTGTAAATGTTCCTTTGATTACTCTGCTTGGAGAGTGAATGGTGATTTCGAAAAATTCTCCTTCCTATTTATACTTTATATCAAACTCCATGACCGATGGAGCCATTGGGTGGGCCATCTTCACACGAAATAGGGCGGGCACGAGATGCTCCGAGTATCTTGGGATAATCTGTAAGAATAGGAAATGAATAATTACGACGTCCATGGGTCCTGACGATATATATATTTGTCTAACTGCATATAGGTATAACAAATATTAAAACATCATCGTTATGATCAATCGTTGCTTTGACAATGGCCGTGATTTAACATGTAAGTGCCGGTCAAGAAAAGGGATTGGCGTCGTGTGATATCACTTCTTGTACGAGACCGCACCCTCTCTTAACTGAAACATCTGTTAGACAGTTTTTAAACTGCAACATGTGGGAAGATAATAGGCCGAATACGGAGATTTACGTCAGAGCTAAAATGTTATCTTTTTTCAATATCATTGTTTCCGAGAATTCATGAATGACACATATTGATAAATGGTTTCTTACAATAAATTTTTAGTGATTTTTTTTTCAAATGTATTATTGTTAGTTTATTAGAAAGTTCAAACTTGTATGACGATTCAAAAGGATTGTCTGTTAATGTTCCTTCTCCTTAATGAGTTGTAATTAGCGGATTAGCAGTGCATGGATTCAATTGTGTATAAAGTAAATAATTATATCAATATACCTACAGGACACGTCTAGAACATGTTCATGATATATGAAACATCGTAGTTGTTTGTCTAATAAATGAATTGTGGGACCCATATGCTACCACACCTAAAGTCTGAAACTTGAATTCAATGTGAGTTGCGAAACGAGCCAAAGGTTTAATGACTCCAGACGTGGCGCGTGGGAACATTTTATATAAAATCAAAAAACGGCCGAGAAAAACGTGTTATTTTTCATCCTGCAAATCTTATTTTGGAATAGATTTTGATATTACATGAAAATCTTATCATATTTCAACCTTTTCCTTTCGTTTTTCACTCCTTCTTTTTATATTATTTAACTTGGTGGTTGAAATTTTCTGTCCCCTCCCACCATTTGTAAGTCTCCGAGGCATTAAATGTTAGGCATTACTTTCATCGCAACCAAATGGATTATTGCATTGTAATAAGATAATTATACTTAGCCCAATCAATAACATGATGTTATAATCTACAAGGCTTCTTTCTACTTTAGGCCTTCATTTTTTTATCTTTTTTTGTTTCTGTCTGGAACTGCATCGATATTCCCTGTGCATAAATTAGTTGGTTTCTGAATATCATTGTAACAATGACATTAATGCTTTTAATTTTCATTAGCATTCAGTGGTGTTGGAATGTTTATGTGTCAAAGGTTTAGTAGGATGAGCCATTCTCAACAGTAGGATGGGCCGGTTACACTTCGTAATTCCGAAGCTTCGTAATTCCGAAGGTTCTTTATTCCGAAGGTTCGTAATTCCGAAACACGTAAATTGCCTATACCTCGATGTTCGTTAATCCGAAAACGAAAAAGGGTTCGTTAATCCGAACATTTGTGGCGTAATTCCGACGATTCGTTATTCCGAAGGTTCGATAATCCGAAAACGAAATAAGGTTCGTTGTTCCGAAGGTTCGTTAATCCGAAAACGAAATAAGGTTCGTTGTTCCGAAGGTTCGTTAATCCGAAAACGAAAAAAGGTTCGTTGTTCCGAAGGTTCGTTGATCCGAAAACGAAATAAGGTTCGTTTTTCCGAAGGTTCGTTAATCCGAAAACGAAATAAGGTTCGTTTTTCCGAAAGTTCGTTAATCCGAAAACGAAATAAGGTTCGTTAATCCGAAAACAAAATAAGGTTCGTTAATCCGAAAACAAAATAAGGTTCGTTAATCCGAAAAATGAAAACCGGGAAAGCAGAGGCAGAGGCAAGGGGGGGGGGGGGGGGGACACTTTTGCCGTTCAATTATTATGAGGATGGGAAGGCAAGGGCGGCCGAACGAATTTTCGTTGGGGTAAAGCCAAATTGAAACTCATACGTCAAAATGGGCACTTTGGTGATATTTTCACCTTAAGATTATCATCTGCTTGAAGTCATTGTGTGTTTGATAGTGATTAAGTAGAGAAAAACTTTTTTGAAGTGACTTCTTATTATGGCAAAATGTATATTTAGGCTTTATTTTTCGGGAGAGAGTATATGAGCGAGCGGCTTGGTAAAACAAATTCAAAGGTGAAGTTGTATAACGTTTTTTTTTGTGGTCAATTATTCTTAAAATGGCATTATTGCGAGGTGTTGCGAGCGTGAATCACAAGCTAAAACTTTAAGTTATTTCAATAAAAAATGAAAATTAGTTTTTAAAAATCCGAGAAGATTTCTTCTGTCATTAAAAGATTTTCATCTAACTAAAGAATTAACACGAGCGCAAAACGCGAGCTTAAACATACTGACCAGAAAAGGAACCTGTTAAAGAAAGCATTTAGTGACCTTTTTAGGATGCATATTTCACCAATCGAATGAGACTGCGAAGCGCAAGCTGAAAATTTTCAATATTCCAGCCTGAAAACTTAACTTAACTTGTATACTTTAAAAAGAGTATTATATTTCGAAAAAAAAGCATGAAAGACGGCATATTTATTTTTGAAAAAGGAACTTTCCCATTTTGGAAATATTAATTCCCCTGTTTTTTATTTCATTTTGATGCTCCCTGCCTCCCTCCCGGCGGATCCAACTTTCGTCAAATAGAGGGGGGGGGCAATTTTTTTTAGCCATATATTCCTTGATCGGCAGTTTAAAGTTGATTTTTGTTTGTTTCTTTGAAAGGGTAGTCCTAACAGTCAATAATTAGATTTATCATTATAAAATAAAGTAAATATGTAATAACATGATAAACCCTTTTTAAATAATGCGAGCGCGAGCTATATATTTTTGTTAATATGATGGGCAATATGTTTGTGATCTTCAAAGCGAGATGCCTATGTAACTAAATTTAGCAAGAAGTGCGAACAGAATTCTTAAATATATATGCTCTGACTTGATCTAAAGGGGACATTTAAGAACTTTTTTGCAGTTAGCCATTAAGACGATGCGTGTTTTAACCAATGGCGGCGGAACTTTTTTTTTTGGGGGGGGCAAAGCAAAAAAAAGGGCCAATAGGGGTAATTTGGTGGAAACGGATATTTTCACCATTAGATTATCATCTGTGTAAAGAGGTTGTGTGTTTTGTAGTAACTAAATTGAGCACAATTTTTTAAGTGATCACTAAAGTTATATATTAACGTTTCATTTCTGCGAGCGTAGAGAGCAAGCGGTTTGGGGAAAAAGTCAAATCTGAAGATGTAAAATTCACCTTTTTGGTCAATTACTATTAAAAGGGCACCCTTGTGAGATGTTGCGAGCGAATCACGTGCTCAAACTTTTCGAAATTTCATGTGGGCCTAGAATGATAATATTGATATAGATATTATTTACCCAGGGAAGCCACTTCAGTTCTGAAAACTATTCTCCCAGCTATTATTTTTTTTTTAACAAGAATGCTTAGAATGTCCAGTTTTCATGTTGGAAAATCGGAAAAATATGGCTCACGTTTCTCGCTCGCATCAAGTATTGTTTATTGAGGAACTCATTCTATTCCTGGTTACAAAAAAGAAGTATGAAATGTCCAGTTTTCAGGTTGGAATATCACAAATTTTAAGCTTGCGGTTCGCGCTCTCATTATTTAGTTCGTGAGATATATATTCTATTCATGAGTCACTAAATGCAGTCTTTAAAAGATTACTTTCTGAAGCCTGTTGCATAAAACTTTTTTACCTGAGAAAACTCTGGTAAAAACTGAAAACTAAGGTTAGTCTGATTTCCGCCATTGACTTTAGCACAGGGCAAAACTCTTGTAAAAACAACCTGAGTTTTCTCAGGTAAAAAGTTTTATGCAACGGGCCCCAGGTCAGTATATAAACAAATTACAGCTCGCCCTCGCATTAATTCTTTAGAAAGATACACATCTTTCTCACGATTACAAAAATGCTCCGAATGCTCACTTTACGTCTTGTTACATGAAATGTCTACTAGTTTGAGCTTGCGATTCGCGCTTTCAACATCTCACAACGATCATTAGTATTATTTTTATTTTTTTACCAGCAGAAGCTGTTAAAAATGACATCCCCTCCAATACAAATCCTATTATCTAGAGGTTGCTCGCACGCTTCCAACACACTTGATCCCTGCATCTTTAATTAAACCATTTGCTTATAGGCAGCAATTGCTCAGATAAAATCGAAATTAGCCTATGCTTGATCAGGGCGCCTATATTCTTAATGAAATACATGCTTTGCCCCAACACACGCATGTATCATCGATCGTTATTACTATCATTGCATAATATCGTGTAATCTTGTAATGACAACATCGTTTTTGTTACCAAAATGAATTATTTTCATTTTCGGAAATACGAACCTTATTTAATTTTCGGATTAACGAACCTTATTTCGTTTTCGGATTAACGAACCTTATTTCGTTTTCGGATTAACGAACCTTATTTCGTTTTCGGATTAACGAACCTTATTTTGTTTTCGGATTAACGAACCTTCGGAATTACGAACCTTATTTCGTTTTCGGATTAACGAACCTTCGGAATTACGAACCTTATTTTGTTTTCGGATTAACGAACCTTCGGAATTACGAACCTTATTTCGTTTTCGGATTAACGAACCTTCGGAATTACGAACCTTATTTCGTTTTCGGATTGACGAACCTTCGGAATTACGAACCTTCGGAATTACGAAGCTTCGGAATTACGAATGTATGCGGGATGGGCCACCTTCAACACACAATGTTTCGCCCTTCAAAACTTTTGTCAGATTATAACGGTTGTATTTGTATATTTCCACTGTACAATTTCACTTGAGGTGAAAATGTGGAACGAACGTTTGTAAGCTTATTTCAAATTATAAATCCACTAGTTGGGCCAGATAATTCAAGCTGACTTTAGACAATTAGATACAGTATCCGTCTTGTAAATAATCGGGGAGAGAAAGGAAATTTAATAAAGAGGGTGGGGGGGGGGGTGCTAGTCGAAGAAAAGATACTCAGCTTGCCAATCTAGTGCTCTTTTTAAAGTAAATGTTTCTAGCATATCTCTCTGTCATTCTCCAGCATTCTCCCATTTATTTTTTTCTCGCTATTCTTTATCTATCACGATTTTATGCAAATGAGGAGACTGATGACGTCACATTTTTTGTGTCTTATTTTATGAATTTCATTTTGCCTCCTACATGTAAAACCTATAATGTTGAACTTGGTTTGACTATATCGTACCTTAAACATGTTGAACCTGCAGATTTGCGACAATTTTAAAAGTTTATTTCAATCAAATGCTTTCTTAGTTATCAAGTATATAAATATAAAAAATATATGTATCATGTTTCATATAACACAATACAAAATGAATAGTGTGTTGCTGCATCTCCTCTCTAATTTTGATGTTTCCAATTTACTTTTTAGTGAAATAAAGCGAATGAGAGACACTGTAAACATACAACGTTAATTATTGCACATCCAATATACATGTACATGAAATCTCAGTTTTATGCTTGTTAGATTGATATTTTTGCTTTTGAATTAAAACAGCTTGTTTTGGGGTTAAACTTGACGTTAACTCCCCATCTGTCTTTTTCCTTCACTCTCTCTCTATCTATCTCTCTCCTTTCATCATCTCTCTTGCTCTCCTCTTTTTGAAACTTTTTGTTTGCGCCATACATTCGTGGAAGGACCCCATTCCTTCTGTCCAGTGTTACTTCTCGTTAACTCCTTTTTCCCCTTCTACTCCTCATGTCCTCTATATTTGTCTTTCATTTTGCCCTCTCCCATGTTTTGTAGCTGCAACTATATGTATACTATATTCAACATTTTCCTTACTCGTAATTATCTTTTGAAATACAATATCTTTTAAAAAAATCAAATTACAAAACACGAAACATAGATTTTTCTGTCATTTAATTGTTACTTATTAGCATTACAAGTCAATGACAAATAAATAATGAAAATAAAACATAAATAAAATAAAGGAATGTACAAGAAAAAGAAATCATGCTCCAAAACGCAAACATGCTTAAAAATAACGAAAAATAAATAATATCTCCATTTGCATCCGTCATAATGTAGAACTCTGAATTTTAAAAATCAATATTTCAATCGAGTCTTATCAGCCTTTATTCCAATCACTTTCCCTGTTTAAAAACGGATCTAATGAACACAATTTGAGTAAATAATGATAACTGTCATCACGTGTTGTAGATGGTACAATGAAATAAATTAATTAATATAGGCCGACTGTCACAGTTATTAAAATGGGATGTCAGACCGTCTGTTCAGGTGCATATCCTTGAAAATAGAATCTGTAAAAAAAAAAGAAGTAAAGAAAACCATAATTGATTTTGCCTACATCAAAGCTAATAGACACAGTATATACAAATCGGCAAAATGACGCAGCCACGGTTTATTATAAGATGAACTGCAAAAGTAAAAAATAAAGTGTTGGAAAGCTTCCCCGAATCAGAAGACAATTTTGTTCATTCAAACACACAGGGATCAAAAATACTTTGTAATCCATCAGCTACAAGGTAGTGTCCATCAATCTTGCTCTCGAGCAGTTCGATTCATGAGAAAATATGAGAAAAAGAACAAAACCCCGAAAAGCGACGAGAACATCATCAAAGAATAAACTAGTTTGAGTGAATGATCATACTTTGATACGAATATGCTAAGTTTAGTGTACATGGTGTTACGTCACACCCACACCAACAGAACCCGACTCCAAGTCCATATGCCATTGACAATAATGCAATAATTGTTACCTGACTGGAGTAGAATAGGGCCAGTGTGCCTGCCGTTTTATGTTGTAGTTTCACTATTATTTCATTAAGCAATTTGTTAAAAATCTAAACATCAAATATTGGTGCACTCTAAACTAAAGTTTACCCAATATTCGGAAAAAGGGGAACATGCATGTTGATTTGGTAAAAGAAAATACGCAACGTTGCGTTGGAATAGCCCAATATGGGGTAAAAACAAAAAAATACCCAGCAAACATACATGTTCTCTTTCTACCCAGTAAAATGCTACTCAGTGGTTTTAGAATGTGTGAGCGAACATCAATCCTTCCGCTTCCTTTCGAATTAATTAGGTCCAATTAGAATATCAATCGGTAACTATTTTCGGATAATAGGAACTATACTTAATTCCGAAATCGACGACTTTATACCTACCTTAATTAGCAGGCTCCATCCTTTGCCTTCGAGAGCAGAAGATCACCACGGATACAAGCAGAGTATCGGAGGTCACATGCACTTCTGTATGTCTGTCCGTCTGTACCGCAAACCCTCATGCTATGTCCCACGAAATGGTTTGGACAGGGAACGCAGTGGTTTCTCAGGTCCTCTAAAGGCAGAAGGAAGTCAGATGATAGGGTCAGCTAGAATTTTCTTGATCAGATGAATAATCGTTTGTTTCATAATATTAGAGATATTAAAAAAAATGTATTGAATTTTTAAGGATTTTCATCAAGATTATTAGTTTATATGTTTTTTTTTATCATATACGTACCACTAATTTGATGCTTACTCAAATATTACATATTTTTCGTGTTGACCCTACAAGATGAGGTAAAATATTCAATTTTGTCTTCCAATTAATTTGTTACATTTTGTTTATCAACCTTCATTTCAAAACACTGTGTCACCATTATACACGTTAAGAGAATTATTTTTTTCTGAAATCATTTGACATAATACAAGTGAAGTGGAAAAAAAAATCAATGGTTCGAGGGAGATGTCCATCTTTTGTGCTTATTTCATTTCCGTCCAATATCGAAGCAAATCGTTGCAAAATATGTTGAATTATTTTTTTTCCAAACACTGCTAAATGGGTAATAAAATTATTATTGCAGCATTGCTACTAACAATGCCACCCTACATTTTCGCAAAAGAAGCATCGGGATTGATGTTCCTCAAGAAAGGTTCACATTTTCCCTCAAAAACCAAAATAGCACAAACGGGAGATTTCGTTTAATGTGACGTGTATCGATGAAGACGGCCATTGAATGTGACTACATTAAAAAAAATGTCTCACCGTAATCACCATTGGTATCACAACCATTACTGGTGCCGCCATCTCCATTATCACCACATCCGTTGTCGCCATTGTCTCCATCGCTGGGGCTTTCGGGTTCAGGTGCAGATGGGGCCTTTGGAGCGGGAGCTGGTGCAGGAGGAGCAGGGGGAGCGGGAGCAGGAGCAGGTGGAGCTCTCGGTGCTGGAGCTGGTGCAGGTGCTGGAGCTCTTGGTGCCGGGGCAGGAGCTCTTGGTGCCGGGGCTGGAGCTCTTGGTGCCGGGGCTGGAGCTCTTGGTGCCGGGGCTGGAGCTCTATAAACAGGCGCCCTAGGAGCTGATGGTGCAGCGGCAGGTGCATATGCAGGAGCACGTGGAGATGGAGCACGTGCTGGGGCACGAGCAGCTGGCGCCCTTGCAGGAGCTCTGGGGGCTGGTGCTTGTGCAGGTGCTCGTGGACGCGGAGCGGCAGCAGGATAACCAGAAGGAGCAGCAGCAGGTGCTCCAGCTCCTCCGCCTCCGGCTCCTCCACTAAAGTCTCCACCATCGCCGCCGCCAGCACCTCCTCCATAACCGCTACCTCCTCCCCCACCACCACTTGAACCACCTCCGGCACCGTATCCATATCCTCCACACTCTTCACTACTGTCACCACCACAACCGCCTGTAAACAATGTTAATATATTATGTATTTTAGCAATAAATATATACTCTTCCACTACTATATATAACATTAATATTTATTGATACAGGCATTTTCGTTACATTTTCCAAATGAGTTGTTTCATTGTCTCTTTAGTCTTACATGAAGTTAGATCGCGGTAAAACCATTAAACAAAACTTTTCCCAGGATACCAATGAGCTAATGAGGCCTATACAGTGCGTATCAAAAAAAAGTTTACACTTAGAAAAAATCCTGTAAAATTATATATTTGTAATATCCTGACGATTTTTCCACATTTTAGCATTGGTACAGATCCATTTAAGCAAATGACGATATAACTGTCGAAAAATATTTCCGCTTGAGCGAGCACCACTTACTTTTGAAAAGTTGGTGAAAAATGATTTGCGCAGAAATTTGAAATAGTTATGCGAATAAAAGTAGACCTTAATCATGAAGAACACGTGGAAATTAGTTAGTAAAATTGATTTGAAGATATCTTTTACTTTTTTAAACTTGTTTCCTTGCCCAAACACTTCGAAAAGTGCATTGCGCCCCACCCCACTCCCCGACACACCGAGTCCATCGTGACGATATTTGCTTTACACTGAGCTGTGATTTACATGAAATGGCTTAGGCTTGATTTTCATTTTGTTAATCATTGCCAAGCTTGGGAAAAGTGTGGAGAAACAAGTATTAAATGAAAAATCAAATGTAAACCAACTTTAAATGATAAAAACTTAGTGAAAAATGCTGGAGCTAGATGTCTGATATAAACTTTTGTTCAGATTCAGTTATGTCCTCAGATCCAGCTGGCACAAAAAGGGTAAATGTTGTGCTTACTAAGTGTTGAAATTTCAAATTTGGGCGGCAAAATTGTTACAAAATGCTTGAATGTATCCGTTTTATGTCAATTTGCTAAAAGTGCTAGGGAAATTTATGAGAAATGCTTCGCAGGGTAAGTTTGATTTCGCCCTTTCCCCTTGACACAGCGTGAAAACAAGCATTTCTGCGCAAACAGATTTCTGCGAGCTTTACAAAAATGGACAGTGCTCACTCAAGTGTAACATTCTGTCAAAATTTTTACTCTCATTGGATAGATGAGACCCAAACCCATAATTATATGTGAAAAAATTACCCACATGTTGTATATTTGTTAATTCCCATGGCTTTTTCAAAGTGTAAACTTTTTTTTGATACGCACTGTATATTGCTCTAGGAATGAAAGTATATAAATTTTTACCTCCGAATCCATCTTCGCTGCTGCCTCCACCGTAGTCGTATTCATAACCGTAATCGTATCCCTCGGCTCCATCTCCTCCCTCTGCTTCACCGTACGCTGCATAATAACCTGGTCCTGCTGGAGCAAATGCGGGAGCAGCAGGAGCTCTTGCGGGTGCTCTCATCGGTGCCCTAGGTGATGGAGCGGCTGGCATCGGTGCCCGAGGTGCTGGGGCTGGAGCACGAGGTCGTGGGGCTGGTGCTCGTGGGGGAGGAGGTGGAGGCGGAGCTCGGGGAGCAGGCACTGGGGCTGGTGCAGGAGCAGCCGGTGCACAAGCCTTGGGATCTGCTGAGCAGGGATCCGTGGAGCCACAGTCAGATCCGCCGTTGTCACATCCATTTCCGTTATCATCACGTTTCTCTGCAAACATTCAGTGCAAAATTAAGGAAATCTGATTTTTTTTTTTTCTCTTCAGAAAAGGTTTTTTTTTTAATCGATTGCATATTCACTATCTACAATAGAAATGACACGACGACATTCAATATAGCGTCTCCATTTTACTTGATTGTAACGACTCTGTGACGACAGTCTGCCAATTTATCCGCCACCCATGGGCGGAAATCCCAGGGGGGGGGCGCGTCCCCCACCCAAAATATCAGGGGGACACAATATCAAATGTCCCCTATTTTTGGTCTTTTATGATGGAAAGAAATAAATCATTCAAAATCGAAATAAAACTTGTATTTTGGACGAGATGACCTTACTTTTTGGGTGATTTTTGCTTGTCAAATTTCTTTTTGGTCGAAATGACCTTCCATTTGGGGTGATAACCTTTTTTTTTTTTCTTTTTTTTTTCTTGTAAAAGTTTCCAGCCCCTGGTTCCCCCTACCTTTTTGGAGAGATTTCAGCCCTTGCTGCCCCCGAGAAAGAATATCACATTTCATTTTTTGGATTGCCTATTCAATATGATCAAACCAAATGGGCAAGATTCAAAGCCTTGCTTTCTTTGGGTGGTGTGAACACTTCTTACCTCGCGGAGCTGCGACAGAGAGGTCGACCGCCAATGCCAGCAGAACTAGCAACACTAGGGTTTTCACCAAATTCATCTTGATGACTTCACAACTTGCTGCCTATAAGGACAACATGAATAGATTTATTCACATGAACATTATTTCACGGAGATTTCACGAAATAAAGACTAGAAGTCACCTAAAATTCGACAGTTATGTCTTGAAAAATATTGATAGCTATTTATTATGTTACATAGCAGTCCATATTCAGATTTAAAAAGTGTATACACATACAAAAAATCATACAAATGGCAAATGTGAATATTGAACCGTCACCAATGATGTATAATTATGTGTGAGAAAATCGGATATAAAAAAAATACCAAAGCATTAACATGATTAAAATAATGAAGAGTTTAACTTTACACGAATGATAAGTCATAAATTATACTTACAAACCAGTTAGTTCCTATTTTTATTTCTTGTTAGAGGTTGATTGGCCTTAATTTTGTATGTTGATTGGCTCCTCAACTCTGGGAAACTGGTTGATATGCTCATGGTATTTCCTGTATTTATAATATTTCCGAAAATCTATTTGTTTCATGGCGGGAAAACACATATTCCGCATCCCTGTTAATTGGGAAGTTGCAATTTATTCAAACATAATGATATATAAAGATATTAATTCGCATTGATATTTTTGTTTATAATGTTGATTATGATGATATCGATGACTATATTCCGAGAATCGATTTAAGTTTGAACGTCATCTGACAATCTACCAATCAGCAATGCTTTCAATAGAGAACTATGTCTTATGTCTTTATTTTATTCATTACTATGTGACATTTAAAGCGAACATCAGTTAAAGAGATCCATCTCCGAGACAAAGCCAAGTGTACCCTTGACAGAAAAACATTTATTACTCTCATTCTTGTGGATTGACAAATTCCGGATGCACTTCAGAAGGGCTTTTGATGATACGTGACGCGATTAGATGTAATTCCAGAACATTCTTTTGTCTTTATTCACCAAATGTGCAAAATGTGTTAAATCTTCGTCACGTTTTGAGTTGAACTGGGACATGCGACAATCCGCATCATTTCTCTTTCACTTTTAATATCTCTTATTTCGTTGTACACGAATTGTGATATGTATTTCAAGGCAATCGGAGTGGATGGATGAAATGAGAAAGAGTAGAAAAAGATGATCAAGGAGAAGAAGAAGTGGTTAAGATAATAGGAAGGAGAAGAAATTGGAGGAAGTAAAAGAAGAAGAAACAGGAGAAAATCAAAAAGAAGAAGATGGAGAAAATAAGAAGAAGGAGTACAAGAAAAATGAGAAAAGAAGAAGAAGTACAAGAAGGAGAGAAGAAGAAGGATAAGGATATGAAGAAGAAGAAGGAGAAGAAGGATTAGAAGAAGAATAAAAAGATAAGGATATGAAGAAGAAAAAGGAGAAGAAGTTAAAGGAGAAGAAGAAGGATAAGGAGAAGAAGAAGGAGGAGGAAGAGGAGAAAGAAAAAAGTGAGAAGAAGAGGAAGATGATGGTGATGAAGAAGATGCTGAGAAGAAGATGAAGAATTAAAGCAAAAAAAAAACAAGATGAACAAGAAAATGATAAAGAAAAGCACATGGTGATGGAGAGGAGGGTCACAATCACGGAAGAGATGGTGAGGAAAAATAAGGAAATTTCCGTGAAAAAAAAACAAAACAAAGAAACTAATACCATACAAAAAGACGACAAGAAGAAAATATGAGAGTAATGATATATAAAATAAACGAAAATAGATAAATTAAAAACAAAATGAGTAGAGGAAGGAAAAAAGAAAGGATATATTCTTCTATTAATAAACTTTTTTCTACTATTCATTGAAAGTATTTTATATGCATGTATCATTGCCACCAATCGGCATCATCATCACCACCGTCATTATCGTCATCATCGTCATCATCATTATATGCATAATTATCACATAGTCATCACAACCATCACGACGTTTTATCGTAATAATCAAATCACCAACGCCATCATCATCACCATCATCATTGTCATTGTCATCGTCATCACCTTCACGATTATCAACACCATCGTCAGTATATTTATTATCACCATAAACATCATCGGAAAAAAAATCATTACTACCACCATCGTCATCATATAGTTATCATTTTCATCAGCATTCATCGTCATCATCGTCATCATCATCATAATTATCATCATTATATTCATCATCATTATCATCGTCATCATCATCATCATCATATTCATCATCATATTCATCACCATATTCATTATTATCATCACCACCATCATCATCATCATTATTATCATCACCATCATCATCACCACCACCGTCATCGCCACCACCACAAACATCAAGATTATCGCCATCACCATGACAGTTTAGACCACAATCAACTACTCCAATCATTAGTCTTCATTAACAAATGAGATGAAACATATAATATAGTACACGTTATGATTTTTCAAAACAATTTATTTTTCTATGCATAGGAATGCAAATAAATAAGACACTAGAAACAAAATCATACAGCAAAGCAAAACAGAAATAAAATCAACGTAATAAAAAAACAAAGTACAAAACTTGGACAAACAAAAAAGGAAAAAGATTTGACATGAAAAAGGCAAACTACAATGTAGTTAGTAACAAGTGCGTAAGGAGGGTTAAAATGCCGGGTATCACATCACCAACAGAACAAAGAGGGAACTCATGAAAGCAGAGGGTCGAAACAAATATACATGAGATCAATGACTTGTGTTATTTAATTCAAATTGTGGAGATAGTACATCATACGGTTGTATGCTTCCAGTCTTCAGATTACGTAACAAATGACTGAACTCCATCACTGTTCCTGAAAAAAAAAAAATAGGAAAGTGACAAGATAAAATACAATAATGATACAAAATATTAATTTCATAAAGCTTAAAAATGTGAACATCATTGAAGTACTGCTGATAACAGTAGATTAAACTATAATAATGATAACGCGTAATCTTACGCGCAGATCATCAATGATGTTATGTTTGATATAACTTAGTAGATACAAATCGGTATAGTGAATCACAATATCATGAAAATACAATAGACGACCGTTATATGAGTAGGAAGCCATCACCCAAGCAATAATTCACCTATTTGGGTAAAATAGTTCTTTCAACGAGTTTATTCTTCTTGGTGTCACTTACGCGGTACAGACTGCATTTATCGATTACCTAATTTATGCATGTTCAAATTAATATAATACGAGTTATAGTGCAGGGTATTCTGATTCAGTTTGAAGAGAACCGTTATACAGCAGCGACCTCAAAACTGTATGTGTGTAGTACATTATAGAGTTATGATATGAAGTTCGACAAAATGCAGCCTAAAATCTCATGATATAATCCCCTTGGTCATTACGTACATGTGTATGCACGTTCTCTTCTCCATGTGGAGTATTCCACCAAGAGGTATAAAAAATTTTGCTCTTTCATGTTCGAAAAGTTCCTATGGATGATTATCTGGTCACACTTCGCAATTCCGAAGGTTCGTAATTCCGAAACACGTAAATTGCCCATACCTCGATGTTCGTTAATCCGAAAACGTAAAAGGGTTCGTTAATCATTTCGTTTTCGGACAAACGAACCTTCGGAATTACGAACCTCATTTCGTTTTCGGATTAACGAACCTTCGGAATTACGAACCTCACTTCGTTTTCGGACTAACGAACCTTCGGAATTACGAACCTCATTTCGTTTTCGGACTAACTAACCTTCGGAATAACGAACGTTCGGAATATCCGAACCTTCGGAATAACGAAGCTTCGGAATTACGAATGTATGCAGATTATCTACTAACCATTGAACCATGGTACCATGGACCTATATTGTACTGAGAGAGGCATGGGAACTCACCATTTTAGCAGCGCCCTATTTTGGTCATCGTAAGCTTCTTGTTGGCTTTGGAACAGGCTTCGTAGCTTAGGTGACATGGACTTTCGTAGGTCTTTCCGTCAGAACCACATACCTTGTACTGCTTTACCATATTTGCTGGGCATTTAGTACATCCAAGTCTGGTGGAACCTGTATTGATGCAGAAATAATTTCTGTAGAATTTACAAGAATTTCTGCTATGACATAGTAATGTTTTGGTTTCGTATATGTTCATTCATAGAATACTCGTTCGAGAATAGAGAGCGGGTATTAACAAATGCACCACTTATAAAACCAGAATGTAAGTTTTGTTTCATTTTATTTTATTTTAAAAAACCTATTGTAAGTGCCTAAGCCATAATTTCGATGTCATTATTTTTTTTTCAAATATTTCATTTTAGACATCAGTTGAAAAATGGATGGATTTCAACAGCCTGTTTGTAATATTCCCTATCCTATGATAGCTTTGATGCAACCATCCACAGTTTACACCAGTTTAAAGCCATATGAAAAGCGATATAATAATCAATTAGTAAGATAGTTTTGTCATGCCAATGTAATATTGTGATAAAATCCTCACATATTCCTTACCACCGTTTCCTCCACCGCCGTTCCCGCCGCCATTACCGCCAGCTCCAGTTCTCTCTTCGATACCACCAACTCCATTCCCTCCAGCGTCACATAAGTCACCACCAGCCAGGTTGCAACCGCCATCTCCTCCATCCCCTCCTCCTCCATCACCACCATCACCACCATCGCATCCCTCGCCTCCGTTGCCATCGCAACCACCATCTCCGCCATCACCACCATCTCCGCCATCACCTCCGTCACCACCATCACCGTCTCCGCCACTATGCCCACCGACCCACCTGGGGATGTAGATTGGGATGTACTGAGGGCGAGAAGGAGGGAATACATTGTTGACGCTTCCACCTGAGGGGTCTACGCTGCTTTCTTCATAACCACCGTCGCCACCCCCATCGCCACCGCCATCGCCTCCACCATCGCCTCCACCATCTCCACCACCATCACCTCCGTCACCTCCATCTCCACCATCACATTCTTCTTCACTGCTGCTACTGCTTCCTCCTCCTCCTGTGCATCCGCCTCCACCGTCAGCAGCTAATGCAGATCAAGGGTAAATAAGAAATGTGAAAGAAGGAATCATTTATAATGCCGTTTTGTCGATGCATTGCACGCACTTCCTATGTTATGATTACAATATATTTTCTTGTAACAAAGTAAAATTACATATTTTAACAGAGTAAAGTCCAGACCATGTTCGTCACTTCAGATATGTATAAACAGGAGTAAATCATAATTCAACCACAAATTACTATATTTCTTTTTATTCTTAAAAAAATGGAGATCTAGAACAAAAACCCAGAAAGAGTAAAAAGTACGTAAAAAGAGAGGTCTGGGTTGATGCAGCTACTTATTTCCCCTATTATTTGATTGAGAGAAAATGTAACTTCGCACCTTGATCGTCTTCCCCCCTTCCTATCAGCATATCCCCGCAATCATGACAAAATCGACAAAGAAGAATTTCAAACTTACCCGAAGCTCCACCAGCATCGCCACCATCACCTCCGTCACACCCGCCATCACCTCCACATCCGCCATCTCCACCACCGTCACCACCCCCACAATCTCCGCCACAGTCTCCACCGCCGTCACCACCATCTCCACCACAATCGCCGCCACAGTCGCCACCACCATCCCCTCCGCAATCGCCGCCTCCACAGTCGCCTCCACCGTCTCCGCCATCTCCACCATCACAGTTGTTACCGCTGCAATCTCCTCCGTCGCCTCCATCGCCCCCGTCGCCGGCATCACAACCTCCGTCTCCACCGTCACACCCTCCATCACATCCACCATCACCTCCATCGCATCCACCTCCGTCACCGCCTTCAGCATCGCCTTCCTCTTCACTGCTGCTGCTGCTGCTCCCGCCTCCACTTCCACCAGCAGATGCACCACCATCACCGCCATCACCACCGTCTCCGCCACCATCGCCGCCTCCATCACCACCACCGTCACCACCTCCTCCATCTCCTCCACCGCCATCTCCTCCACCACCACCTCCATCTCCTCCGCCTCCATCACCACCGCCACCACCACCACCGCCGCCGTTTCCACCATTATCGCCACCGCAGTCACCACCTCCACCGTCGCAGCCACCATTGCCGCCTCCATCACCACCACCTCCATCACCGCCACCATCGCCGCCGCCATCTCCACCGTCTCCGCCATCACCTCCGTCACATCCATCCCCGTTACCACCATCGCATCCATCTCCACCACCGTCTCCTCCGCCATCCCCTCCATCACACCCGTCTCCATTACCCCCATCGCAAGAATCCCCGTCTCCTGTAAAAAAAAAAACCATAATGATAATTAAAAATAAATCAAATCATATCAATATTCTTAAGTTTGTAAATATTGTTAACTTAACTTTTATCACGCCAACTTACTATAAACGACTGAAATATTATTAAAACAATAACTATTTATATATACATCAATAACTATATCCTGAGTCTTGAGAAAAATGCATGAGTTGGTATGTTTATTACGCATTGCAATTAGTATCAGTCGCTGCAATAAAACTATTAAAATAGCGCACCACCGATGAGGTAACCATTTCCGCAAGCCATATTATAATGTTTCTTGATTAAAAAAAAACTCACGATAATTCAATACCTAGATATCGTTTTACACAGCAATGGCTCAAATCTACTCATTAGACATTGATAAACTTCAAGTTTCGTTGAAAAGAAACCCAGATGAAAATCGGGATTTTATAGGTATTTCCTTTTAAGTCTGTATGCCTGTGTGTCTGATGACCTGATGGATACCTACGTTTGGTAATCATGTTTAACCTAGGAGCTGCTACAGCACTGTCTATGACAAATCCTAGGCAAGCCAGGAGAGCGAACACGGCTACCGGCTTCATGCTGGTAATTGTGCCTGCAACAGGAAAACACAATGAAAAACAAAAGAGGAAAATCAACAAAATCAATCAAAGTTAACAGAATATTCCGTGAGGATAATCAACGTGCTCGACGAAGATCCTCCACCATATTTTACGCTACTACTCACTCAGATGGGAATGTTCTTTTTTTATAATCATTCCTAGATGAGAGTTTGAATTTCGTTTGAAGTGCACAACTCCCGTTACGATATTATTGTTGTCCATTTTCCCAGTGCACAGTTTTTTTTCTTTTTTCTTGTTCACTTTGACATTTCGTTTGATGCATGGGATTCCTCCATGTACACATTTTTAACAAATCTTTATGAAATTCCAGCTTATAAACTTTCTACTCAATGATGATTTTTCCATGACGTCATACAATTTGCAAGTATCTAATGTGGGTGGGTATTTTCTGGTTTGACGCTTGAACTATCTCATAGATCCAACCAATGCCATTTCAAGAACATTCAGTGTGATAATAAAGAATACTTGCTTCAAGAATACGACGTACACATGCACAAAGTCACATCAAAGTGAAAAGCATTTTTTTTTTTTCAATTTGCTCTTGTGATCGTATAACACTGAGCCAATGCAAACCAATTTATAAAGTATACTTACTCGTTAAATGATATAATTCCACAGATTTATTAAGCTGTTCCTCTCCTGATGATTTCCTGTGTTTCAAAAACGGCTCGAACGAGCAAAAAATGATACCTCTTACAAGACAAGTTCTCTATTTATAATGAATTGCATTCGGAGAAAATAATTTACGAAACAAATCACACGATTTGGGTGGATAGTTCTCACAATCTCAGTCCAATCAAATCATATGCTAACAAACTTAGATTAATTCCATTGCAAATTTTCCGATATGACCATGAATAGTTCAGCGGTCAAAAGAAAAAGAAAGGAATAAAGAAGAAAATTGCTGTAGCGAATAAAGACCTTCGTTGCTATCTTATTTGCAAAAATCGTAATGGTACACACCCAACTTTCTAGCAGCAATTGGCATGGCCAGGGAAGACACATGTTTGTAGCTAAACTATCAAAGGCGATTAAGAATGTTTTTCATTTTTTTACTAATTCAAGAATGAATCATGGCCATTCAGATATCGATATATCTCTCGCTTATCCACTCCAAATGTATGGCTTACGTATGGGCATAACAAACATTCCAAAAGATGAAATTGGATTATGAAGTTAGGGGAATGTACTTAACAAACATGGAAAACGCGGACAAACCATTTAAACAATCCAGGTAAGAAAAAGGGGTACAAGTAGTATGGTATATGACGAGGTGTGGGTAAGGGTGTTTCTGTGTATATGTGTATGCGTGAGGGTGTTTTTTGGGGGGGGAGGGGGCGCGTGAGGGTGTGAGTTTATAATCCCCGACATCCGAGAACTTTTTCTAACGTCTTACATTTAACAATACAACTGGGGACATCCTACAACCTCATTTTAAACTGTTTTTTATAGTACACTCATGATTGTTAAAACTTCCATTTGACCAATGAAACTCAAGTTTCATTTTGTTTCAAATTTGTTAACAAATTATAATTTCCTCCTTTAAAAAAAGCCTCTGAATTTACTATCTATTGTCCACGGCTGACGGTATTTGAATATTAATGATCAGAAACAAGAGGATCGAGGGTACTTGAATTCCAGTTCATCGTGGCTTAGCCGTGAACCAGAATAGCCTGGTGGTTGAGTCGCTGCCCGGAAAGCAGTAGATGACAGGTTCGAATCCCACTGGTTCCAATTTTTTTCTGACTTATGATCTATGATTTTCATTACAGATCGAGCATACTGATCTTAAACAAATAGGAGTAATGCCGAAAAATTTGTTAACAAATTAAGAAACTCAAGTTGTATGTGTGTGTGTGGGTGTGTGTAGGGGAGGGTGCGTGAGGGTATGTAGGTGTGCGCTAATAGCAGTGGGAAACGTCCCCGGTTAGCGTACTATGCTCACATTTGTCAGAAAATACGCCTGGATTGGCCGGTTACATTAATTAAATTTCAATTATACAGTGCGTATCAAAAAAACGAGACAGTTTTGAAAAGTCTATAAAAAAATTTGTTTCAAATTATTATATCTATATTTTGATGTTAATACATGCTCTAAGATCTTATCTTTGAAATGCCATTTAAAATTTTTTATTTTGTTCATGCTTGAGCGAACACGGGACGTTTTTGTCGGGGGCTCAAAAAGAGGCTTGCGCCAAAATGGCAGAAATGAGAAATTTGATGATTAGACTTTTGGCTAATAAGCAGACTTCCTCTTGATATTTTCATTATCTTTGCCATAATTTTCGAATTATGCTGTCAAATTTCATTTACAAATTTATATATTTACCTGAAATATATTGTTTTATCATTTAAACTTCTTTTACCTTTGAATTTTCCTTCATAAGTAGGAAATGAGAGAGACTTTTTGTCAACCCAAGTAAGAGGATTTGCATTATTAATTGGGAGAATTTGTAATCATTCAAATCCTTTTATTATTTGAAACAGATTATGTTATGGTACCTTTGATAATTATTATGTGAAACAATTTATGTAATGGTATACCTACAAAAGACATGAATCCTATTTTCAAGGTGTTATTGAATCCTTCACCAAGTTTAATTATGTGCTTGACAGGACAAACAGGAAAGGATTCAAGTCTTTAATGGCAATGGTGTATTGAGTCAATTTTGAAGTAGCAAAATATGGCAGATCGGGTAAAATGTAAAATGTTTAAAAAGTTGTGAAGCGAGCAAGCAAAAATTTCCACTTTTTTATTAAGATATCAAATTTTGTGATTTTGACATCATATTCAGAAAATTATATCATATTTCACTTTCTATGTTACTGTTATTTTTCTTTCCACGTTTTTTCCTTGGTCATATTATTTTAATGGGGGAGGGGGGCACTCCAAGCCCCCACCCCTCAGTATGCCACTGTTAAAAAACACCATAACCTTTGTAGCACACAATGAAAGGATTTGAAGAAAAAAAACACGCTCTCCCATACTTTGGTTAAAAAAAATGCTCTTGCCTCAAGAAGGAATATTCAAAAGTAAAAGAGAACATATTAAAAAGGGACAACACCAGAACTATTCAAGCAAATACGTAGATTTGGAAATGAATTTTGACCGCATAATTCGAAAATTATGGCAAAGATAATGAAAATGTTATGAGGAAGTCTGCTGATTAGCAAGAAGTCCGACCATCACATTTATCATTTTGGCGCAAGCCTCCTTTTTTACCCCAAACAAAAACATTCCGTGTTCGCTCAAGCATGAACGAAACTAACTTATTTTAATGGCATTTAAAGGGTAAGACTCCAGAGCACACATTGACACCAAAATATAGAAATCATAATTTGAAACAAATATTTTATAGACTTTTCAAATCTGTCCCGTTTTTTTTTGATACGCACTGTAGTGTATGAGACCACAAAAACACACGTCTCCACTTTGTGACCGCCCGGTTGATAGTCCATGGTCTGAGAATCGGGTTAAAATACGCATTTTCTTTGGTAAATTCTCTGTTTGAAAATTAATTTAAAAAGCAACGGTGTAATTATATCTCATTCTGATTTCACTGAGTACAGGTCTTTCAAATTCAACCCAATTTTTAGTATAAGGAACCATCTTCCCTTCTCTTCTTCAATATTCTTTCCTACACCGTTACAGCATGTTCTGTATACATACTAATGTGATCTCACTCTCTCCCCATTTTTTACTTTTTCATTTCTCTCTTTCTTAATTATTTGTCTCCTTCTTTTTCTCATCTCAACATTTCTCTTTTTTCTCTCTCTCTCCGATCTCTTAGTCAATTTGCTATCCCCATTTGTCGTCAGCTTGTTTGCGAATTCCTGTCTTTTACACCGCCAGTCTCTCCCTCTCTCTCTTATCCGCCTCATTCCCCCAATCATTCTCCTATTCTCTTCTCTTTGTCGGTAATATGAACTCGTGCTTAAAGGTGTACTAACTTTAAAGATGCATTAACATCAAAATATTTTTGTGAACAGTTGAAGTCTTTCATATACTGTCTGACTGTAGTGTATTTAAAAGGTGCATTGACATCAAAATATTTTTGTGAACAGTTGACAATAGTATATTTAAAAAAAATATATAAAATGTTCAAAGAGTTTTTTTTTTTGTTAAAAGACCTCTCGTCAGGCAATTATTTGCTCAATAATTCTCAGTTTGCATCTGCTTTGAAAAGTATGCATCATGAATTCCTTTTTTTTTCTTTCTCGTTAGCATACCTTTAACTCCAGTTCATATAATTGTATAACCACCACCATGATTGCTCCGCAAAACTATGGTACTCGTACTCTGCTAATCACACTATCAGCTCACGTTATCATCTATCACACTTTCAACATGATCTCATAGCTTTCCCACTTAATCAAATGATGATTCGGATACAATTTACTACATTGTTAAACATGTTTATTAGCGGTTAGAGTTTTCATTCGTTACCTAAGGTACACAAAACTTATCATTCAATGAATGCTTCAGTTCACAATAAGACGTAATAAGAATAATTCAAAATTGCAGTTTTTAAAGTGAACAACCACTCAGAAACGTTTGTTTCTTCATTTTAATCGTCGGACCATGCTATGGAACGACGATAATAAATAAATATAATAAATAATACAATAAATAGTTACAAAGTCGACCTGACTATAGGTACAACTGGTTGCTAGTTGGCGTGGAATAATTCACCACCTTGACCGCCTTGTTTGCTTGCTTCCTACGTAGTCAGCTCAGCACAAGTTCTGCATGAAATGAAAATTGGAAATCAATGAAGAAAAGTCAAATTACTGAGAGAAGAAAATAATATTACACAAGAATGTAATTTCATTACTTTTTCGGTGACTTAATGTGATCTCTATTTTGATTCGCAATGAAGATGTATGGAAATATTACATTTTTTCCTAAATAAAAAATGATCATTTCTGTAAAAAGTATAGAGTAATTAAAAGTTGCCGTATGAATTATTATTTTCAGTATGCCTATACATAAAAATTAAAGAAATTTAGTTCCATTATACACATGTCATATTAATTAATTCATGCATTTATTTCAATTAGTTTTGTTTTGGTGTTTGCGTGAACTTTGCGTGAACTTTTTGCTCTGGGACATCGAGAGTTCATGGGGGACATTATGTGGGACATTGCAGACATGAGACATCACTTACCCTTAAGCTGCGTTACAAGCATTGCCGCCAATCCCCTGAGCGTCACAACTTCCACCGTTGTCTCCTCCGTTTCCGTTATCAGCACCGCTGCCGTTATCGCCGTTATCCCCATTGTCACCGTTATCTCCATTGTCGCCGTTATCGCCGTTATCACCGTTATCGCCGTTATCGCCACCGTTGTCACCACCACCGTTACCGTTTTCTCCACTGCCATCTGGAGCTCCGGGTGCGGGTGCTGGTGCGGGTGCCGGAGCAGGTGCAGGGGCTGGAGCAGGAGCCGGAGCTGGAGCTGGGGCAGGAATTGGTGCTCGAGGTGCTGGGACGGGTGCTCGTGGGGCTGCTGGAACTGGCGCACTTGGTGCGTAAACCGGTGGGCTGTACACGGGTGGTGAAGGTGCGTATGGAGCTTGGGCAGGAGGTGGGGCGAATCCTGGAGGAGCGGGCGCGGCTGCAGGAGGTAGAGGAGCAGCTGCTGGCATATGAGGTGCCGGTGCATGGGGAGCTGGTGCATAACCAGGAACAGGTGCAGCAGCTCCGACATATCCTGCGGCATGCTCACCAGAGTCTCCATCACAATTCCCGGAGTCTCCGTCGTTACATGCGCCACCGTAACCAGCTCCAGCACCTCCATTACCTTTCAATCAATTAAGAAAAAAAAATTGATTTGAAACCGAATAGAACGCTCAGTTCATTAAATCAATGAATTAGTGTTTGATAATGAAGAAAAAAAAACTATTTAAAAATGATGCTACTAAATAATCTACCATTTAGAAAGAGCAATCATAACATATATCTGTAGTGGTTTTGATGATTTGTTTCTTAAAGATGGTTGCACGCATCTGATCTGAAAGTCGAACGTACGAAAAACTCATCAGTTGTTTAGGATCATTACTTCGTTGATCCATGTTATCAAGTATAATGACAATGATTTTTTATAAGTCTTTAAAAGATGAAATATAAATAAAAAGAATATCATACCCGATGAGCCTCCAGCAGGGGCGTAAGCTCCACCATGTCCACCGGGGGCGAAAGCGGCGCCACCACCAGGAGCGAAAGCGGCGCCACCGCCAGGAGCGAAAGCGGCGCCACCGCCAGGAGCGAAAGCGGCGCCACCACCAGGTGCACGACCGGCTCCACCGACTCCAGGGGCGAAAGCTCCACCTGCTCCATCTCCTCCACTCGCATCTGCTGCATCCCCTCCATCTCCGCCACCATCGGCTCCATCAGCTCCTCCGTCTCCGCCATCAGCACCACCATCACCGCCACCTCCATCGCCTCCACTTGCTCCACCGTCTCCACCACCTCCACTTCCGCCATCGGCTCCACTTCCTCCACCCCATCCTCCTCCACTTCCACCACCGCTTTCGCTGCTGCTACTGCTGCCCCCTCCTGTACGTGAATCAAAAGAATTTGACATAATAATTCATATCAAAGATTAGATGTATGGTAGATAGTAATGAATTGTGTCTTGATGTTGGCAGATTTTGAATTATTATTTTCTGGGGTTTTTTCGTTTATCGCTGTGGTTGGGATTATCAATTTGCCATCAGCTTCTTCAAAGCGTTGAAAAAATATATATTAAGGAAACTGGGTTGCGAAGTGTGATTTCAAACTACATGTATGCTCGTTTAGGTACAGTGTACACAATTTGTTTAGTGGAGAATAATTGATTACGTTTTATGCGCTTCCAATGTTATTATGAAAATTATCTTGATCGCATAAACATGGAAATACTAGCTCCAATCATTGATCCTACACTCTAAAAATGAAGTGCTAATTTAGCTCTTAAAGAGCGTGTTTAGTGACTGCACTTCGGAGTGCTGATTTGTCTAGTTCAAATTTGAACGAGAAAAATCAGCACTCCGAAGTGCAGTCACTATACACGCTCTTTAAGAGCTGAATTAGCACTTCATTTTTTTAGAGTGTAATAGATCCATGCTCCAATTTCGGAAGGCAACACATTTTTACATTTACCAACTTTGATTCAGTTTTATGAATGTAGTCAGTATATTTACCTCCATAGCCGTGTCCTGCACCGCTTCCATCGCCTCCACCACCGCTCCCGCCGCATCCGCCTCCTCCACATCCACCTCCTCCACCACCGCTACCATCACCGCAGGCGCCACCTCCACCGCATGCTGTAACGGTGTAGGAGAGAAAATATGATAGGGAGATCGTGGATGCTTTGCTTTCTTTAATCTAGTTTCAAAATTAATCATCGATCTTATCATCATGATCCTTTCTTAGGATGTTGTGGCTGTTTCTCTTTTTGAAAAAAAAACACATACAAGTTATTTCTAAACTGATATAATACGCTAAAATAATACGCTTGTTTTTAAAACATGTTTGAATAATCGTTTTAAAAATGCTACTTATTTAAACTTTTCTTATACATAGCGTAGAAAGTGAAATACTTTGACTTCGCTCACCTGATTAATAATAATCCGCTTTTATATAGCGCTTTACATCGGAACGACGTGTCTAGGCGCTTCACATGCAGATACATGACCCCGGTCGTGGGATTCAATCAGTCATCCCCACACACATCCTACACTCCCTGGGGAGTATTCCAGTCAGTCGCCGGTGAGGCACACACAGTACTGGACATGTTAAACTGACTTTTACATCCTACCGGGTACCCATTTAGCACCCGGGTCGAGAGTGGCAAAGCGTGGCAAAGCGTGGATTAACGCCTTGCCAAAGGACGCCAGACGGTGGTGGGGTTCGAACGCACGGCCCTCTTTTTACAAGGCAAGAGTCAGAACCACTACACCACGGCTCCTCCACACCCTATGTAATTGACATTATGATTTTCGAAAAGTAGGCCTACATTTTTTCATCTAGCCATGCTTCTCTGCTGGTTAGAATATTTCTTCGGAGGAAATAATGACGTTTATAATTATATATTTTTTTTCAAAATGACTATACTTACCGGGAGCCGTTATTGCGGTGCCAATCAGAAAACTGAGGAAGACTAAGGCAAACACACTTTGTTCAAACTTCATGGTTACTCGAATTGCTTTCTTGCTTTCAAGAATGTCCTTTCCGAATCTCCCTATGATGTATGTTTCTCTGATTATTCCTTGAGGAGGAACTGATGCTCATTGCTTCCAATCCTCAGAATTTATACCCTTCTCCATCAATTTTCATACTTATTGTATTTGCCACGGATCCAGCACTTCATACACTTTGACCTCTTAAGAACATTTAGCAACATTTATCTATTTTTTGGTCAGTATGTGCAAACTATTCTTAAATAGAGTTAAACATTCTGGAAGGAAACAAAGGAAAGGCGAAAAGGGAGAAAGCAAGAGATGATGGGTGCAGATAATGTGATAGAAGACTGTCTAGGTCGAATTAAATAATTATTCCTTAATTATTTCCGTAGATGTTTGCCATTACTTGCATAGATCACATGGACATCTCCGCGTGCAAATGAACATTGAATGTATGCGACACAGAAGCATCTATCTACGATTTGATTTTGTCACATTCATTCGTAGTTATTGTTCATTTGACCTAGGGTCTTCACATACAGTAGTGATTCACATGGACATGAACATGTGGTTGGATTAATAAATGACAAAAAGCAAAATCTAAAAATCCTATACATTTTGAAAGCAATACAAAATTATCATACAAGTTTTTTTTTATGTAAGTAAATGCCATGATTTGATCGGTTACGTCTGGAGAAAGAGTTATATAAATTCTTTTTTTGAATGTTATGACTCGATGGATAGGTTTTTAGTTTAACATGTTTTCAGAGAAAATCAAACGTTACACAAGTTTCAACTCCTTTATGAAAATCATTAAAAGTCATAAAAAAAATTAAAAGTCATTTATCAGGGATTCTTTATATCATATTAAATTTCCATCTAATATGCCATCCTTTTCGGTACAAGTAATATAAATGAGAGTAATTATTATTAAAGTCAATTAGGAAATCGGCATAATGACTTGTTTATAACCAGTTGACAGGAAGATCATGAATATCGTAGGTTCTTGTTATTACCGAAAATGAAATAAGCTTTCGTTCAAATTATTACTAGATATTCCTTGACAGTCAAAGTCATATCATTAAGTTCCCATCAAATCCATTGCTATATGATGCAGCTATGCTTATTGATTTATTTGTAAATTGCACATGTGATCAATGGCGTATAGATGGGGGGGGGGGTCTTGGGTACCAGATCCCCAAAGAAAGTTCACCACTAAGAAAAATAAGAGGAAAACTGAATAACAATATAGGTGAAATATAATATTATATTCTAAATTGTCAAAATCTATCACAAAATTAGCTGCATGTATTGAAAAGCTCAAATTTTTTGCCATATACCATGTTTGGACCGGTGAAAATAGTTGTCTCACCACGCCACTACAATAAAAATAATTTTAAAAAAAGTGTGAGGGTGTGGAGGATGGGTGTTTTGGTGTGCGTTTTGGGATGTGCAAGGGGGGGTGTGTGAGTATGAAATAATGAGCGGGTGATTATTTGCGAAGGGGGGGGGGGGGGTGAAAATAAAGTGTGCGACTAGGTGTACAAAATATGCCGCAGGGTTTTACCCAAGTACATGATATCAAAAGACCTAGCTTGATAATTTTAGATGCAAGATTAAAGGTCAGATCCACCCCAGTTAAAAAAAATGTTGATAACAAAACAAGCATAACGCTGAAAATGTCAAAGTTATGAAATTTTAACGTTTCGCTTATTTCTCACAAAACAGTTATATGCAAAACTGAGTGACATGCAAATTAGAGAGTCGATGATTTCCCTTATTTACCATTTCGTTTTGTTTTTTATTGTTTGAATTGAACATAATTTCAAATTTGACAAATTTGACAATAAGGATCATATTGACTAGTAATTCCTCATTTTCAGGAGGAACACAGCTTTGTTTCACATGACAATGAAGAGTTAATTATAATATTTCATAATAAACTGATGGTGTCATCAGTCCCCTCATTTGCATATCGATAAGGATGCGTTTATAAGAGTGTTGGGAAATTAATTGAAAATGAATTAATTGAAAATGTCATAACTTTCTTATTTTACATCTGATTTTGATGAAATATTAAGTTGTACGCTTGTTGGATTTTTCTCTTCTTATTCAAATAAACTTTTCTTGTGGTGGACAACCCCTTTGGTGACACGACATTCGCACCGGGCTTTATGTCGTCTAGAGTCAGGGTTGCAATAGGGTTTAAGGTAGGATATAGTGTTAAATCCACGGTAGAAGTTGGTCACTCCATTAAGGGTCAAGTCCACCTCAGAAAAATGTTGATTTGAATCGATAGAGAAAAATCAGACAAGCACAATGCTGAAGATTTCATCAAAATCGGATGTAAAATAAGAAAGTTATGACATTTCAAAGTTTCGCTTATTTTTAACAAAATAGTTATATGAACGAGCCAGTTACATCCAAATGAGAGAGTCGATGATGTCACTCACTCACTATTTCTTTTGTTTTTTATTGTTTGACTTATACAATATTTCAATTTTTACGAATTTGATGATTAGGACCTCCTTGCCTGACGCACAAAATGTTAAAATAATGGAATTCCATGTGTTCAGGGAGGAATGAAACTTCAGTTCAAATGACAATGACGAGAAAATCATAATATTTCATATTTCAAACAATAAAAAAAAAAGAAACAGTGAGTGAGTGACATCATCAACTCTCTCATTTGGATGCAACTGGCTCGTTCATATCACTGTTTTGTTAAAAATAAGCGAAACTTTAAAATGTCATAACTTTCTTGATTTACATCCGATTTTGATGAAATTTTGAGTGTTATGCTTGTTGAATTTTTCTCTTTTTATTCAAATCAAGTTTTTGTTGGGGTGGACTTGTCCTGTAATGCGTGGAATTTGCAGAGCAATTGTCACCAAAGCAAATGCCATGGGGCCGTCAGATGAACCCCATGATAACTTGCATTGCTATGACTTAATATATTGGATTTGAATAAGATAACTAAATCATGCAACACGATCTCTGTCGAACACGTCGAAGTGTAGTTCACGGTTGAAAATCAAGGCGATGGTGGATCCGTGGGATCGGCATTACTATTGACCTCGCAAAGTCTTACAGTCTTACTATTTATGGTGAGAACAGATTCATTAGTAGTCCTACACCCCTAATTTATCTGGGGACCGTTACAAAATGTGTGCATCTAAACCGCCAATTCTAAACGCCTGTCGCAAACCCGATACTTTTGTTGAAGAAAAAAAAAATTGCGGTCGATTCTTTCAGTTGCGTTTGATTGTAACCCTTTACTTGCTTCTGGAAATCCTATGCCCCCGTGAGGCGCTTAATCACATAAAAGCGATTTTCTCAAAATGAATTATTATGTAACCAGAATGATATTTTGAAGGTTCAACTTATGGTATAAAGCAATTCCAACAGATTTTGGAAGTTTCTTTTGATATGAACGCTTCAAAGAAAATATAATTTATCAGAGGCTGAGGTACCGCGTTTGTCGAAAGAACCATGTGAGCATTGACAGATATGACCATGATTGTTGGCATGGCGTCATAACTTCAGAATAAGTACATGTAGATTCCAACATGCCCTAAGAAGGCATGCTGTGTATAAACACATGTATAAATATAAATACAACAATTAAACAAAATCAGCAAAATGAGTATTATTTGAATGGGGTACGTTCATGGGCCGAACGCAAGAGAAGGCGATATAATGAAAGTGTTATTTTTTTATTACAATAATCATGCTATAATACAAATACTAAAAAAATAATGAGGCCTAAAAAGGCGTATTTGTGAGATAAATTCAAATCAAAATGAAAGGTGCACACTAATCTAGTCATTAGGATTTGTTGAGATGTCCATATTTATTGTTATTATTATCATTATTAATATTATAATGTTTTTATTATCATTATTATTATTATTGTTGTTGTTGTTGTTATCATTATTATTATTGTTTTATTTTCAAAGTTATCATAAGGATATTAGACTGAGGATGATCATCATAATATTGATACTATAATAAGACAATTTGAACAAGTCTCTCAAATAGCCGTATAGTGTCATGAAAGGGGCATATCATCACGTCTAGGCGTTCTTAAATCTTTCTTATATCGTCGAGCGTTTTGTGACTCACACTTCTTTGATCTGTCTTCTGTGATCGCCATCTTTTGCATCTGTTTCAGAGACCTCCACTCTGATGACAGGAAGGTCAATGCGAACGAGATAGGAGATAACTGATCATAGAGGATTGTGCGACATCCTCTCTCTATTAAACATTAGTTCGCGCAATGATTCTATGGAATGTGTGTCAGTGATCACGTGATGATATAAGTAGAATGTGATTGGATGATTGTTGAAAGCGTAGAGCTTTCCGCTTCGCCATGAGAATCCTGCCGTTTTGGGGGAACCTAAAACATTTTCATTTCCTCAGTCTGGTTTCTCTGCTTAACTCCTGGAAGTTGCGTTGTATTTTCTCTCAGTATTTTCATCCAACATAGTATTTCGATTCATGTATACTTAACCTACATGGTAAGCTTTGTTCAGGTTATGTTAGGTTTTTCGTTCTTGTTTTTTCTATTATACAACTGCCCCCAAGCGTTGATGTTTATTTTGTGTTTGCCATTTTTTCGTTGTATAATTCAAACAATAAAAAACAAAAGAAATAGTGAGTGGGTGACATCATCAACTCTCTCATTTGGATGTAACTGGCTCGTTCATATAACTATTTTGTTAAAAATAAGCGAAACTTTGAAATGTCAACTTTCTTACTGTACATCTGATTTTGATGAAATCTTCAGCATTGTGCTTGTCTGATTATTCTCTATTGATTCAAATCAACATTTTTCTGAGGTGGACTTGACCTTTAAAGAAGTTAACTTTTTTGATGTTTGGTAAAGGTTCCATGCATTATTAGGCGGTTATAGACTACTGATGTACGTTGGTCAATAATGGGTGAGTTAAAAACCGGGTAAGCACTCTGACACGAAATAAAAAAAAAAGTCCATCGGATTTTTATAATATGAAAAATAAACATTTTGTTTAATTTTGGAATTTTATTTCAACATCTTATGACTCTGCACAATCACAATTTGTAATATCCGAAATAAAATAGAGAAATGAATTAGAGCATTGCCGATGTCAGATATATTCCCCTTCCTATTAAATTAGTCAAATATGATTTTATTCATTGATTTGAAACAATATTTACGTGACATCTTTTTTGCGTTAAGAAGCTTTTATTTTGGGTTTAATATTCATACATTAGTATTCGAAATCAATTCGGAGTAGAAATCAGATAGCTCTGATGAAGAAAACAAATACTAGGAACAGTTCATCCACACATACAAAAACAAAATCTCCGTCATTTTCAATGCGGTCTTCCAGTTTTATTCTTTGTCAATTTCGCCATCGAATAAAATCCAAGGTCTTGTTTGTAATCACACACTTTTCCAACTCATAATTCGTTCGTTGTAGTCTTTGCTTCTAACTTTTTAAAGTTGAATTAATGAACCATTTTATGGCATTAATTTACGGTTTCCCTTTAATTATGGATGAATCCGAATGCTTTACAGAAATGTGATTTTTTTTATAGTACTTTTGATGCAAGTACCACGTCATTAAATCCAGCTAAAGTGTAAGTCGAATAATTTTAAACAGCCATATCAAATGCAATGAATGATTGATATGAATGAAAAAGTCACGAATATATCAATAATAAAAAAGACATTGAATAACGATCACTGCCTGACACTTGAAGAATATTACAATATACACCATCTATCGCTGAAAGCTTTTTTGTAGCATTACCATGTTCACAGTAACTTAACCATTATTTTTTTTTATTGTGAATATCTTTAAAAAATTTTTTTCATGTTTCAGAGCATGCATAACCTCAAGAAACACCTAAAAAGACCAACACTCAATCTAAGTTGCCTTGTTCAAACTGCTTCCAGACAGTGTCTTGATCCCTTGTCGAATAAACATTCCACTTGTAACCATGGTAAAGTGTAGCGAAGAGTCACATGACATCTTGAAAGTCCACAGACTCGCTGATTATCACCATAGCAGATTTCGATTTTCACACCGAAATAAAATCATTCTTCTCTTCGAGTTGCTGATTTAAAAAAGGATGTATAATAGTTTAAGGAATAGCGAGATTGCATCCTTCTTGATCTAGTTTCTTGGTAAGTCCGGGGTCTCTACAAATGGCGATCCATAGCTGGCAGACATTCTGATACGTTGTCCCTTTGTTGTCACATAGCGGCTCATAGATATCCGGACATACCACATTACAAAAATCTAATGGAGAAAAGGCAAACAAAAAACATCAAGAACTCATGAAACATTGTGAACAACAATAAGTTTTTCGGATTGAATCGAGTCAACGGTGCTTTTCAACGGATATGGCAAATATAAGTATCATTTTTGTTATCAATAAAGAATTACATGATCATAATCATCAGGGCCGACATGCCAACTTTCATTTTTACTGCTAATGTATTACTATTCAAAGTGTAACCTTGAATATAAGCCAATTCGAATATGTTAAAATTTATTAAAAATCTAAGTTAAAAGGGGGCAATTTGCAAACACTATCTCCTTTATTGGTAATATATCACCTATGAAATTATTGATCTTTCCCATTCATGTCAATGTGCATTATTTTTTTTTCTTGTATGATTAATTATATGTATCATAATTATATTTTGTTGGGAATGGATATAAACGTAATATAATAAAACCGGTAGGAAGTAATTCCTTAAAGAGCTGTGTGCGCTATGAACGCCTACATGTAGCTTAGCCGGGTAATATAGGAGTGCCTTGAGCACCTAACAAGGTAGATATGTGCGCAATATAAATACCCTATATTATTATTATTAAAAAAGAAAAACCTAAAATTGATGAAAAATATGCGCCAATGCGCAAATGAGCCGTATTGAATGCAGCAGGTAGCTGGCTGTATAAACAATGTCGATGAGAAAGTCATAGAATTTTGATATTGAAAGTAGTTTTTCTTTTTAATCAAAATGGTAACTACGTAAATATCGTGCGAGTATCATATTCAAAAACATGTAATCATTCTTGCATTCCTTAAAAAAGAGATCAACCAAACATACTCCGTTATCATTAAAAATTTCATTATATATCAAGGTTATTAATTTTTTTGCCAATGAAAAGTCCTTGAACGTCCAAATGCTCTGATTGTTTTGTTGTTGGAGGGGGGGGGGAGTCACCTAACCTTTATACCCCATCCCACTCTCTCGCTGCAATTTACCTCCTGAACATCTGCCTCTGTAAGCCACTGTGATTTGAGTATCCTTGTATTTGCAAGCTTCAACAGAGAGGGCGCACAACGAAGAATATGTCTTGCCGTTGGTCGCACACACTGGATCCATGACGTCAGTGCATGTATCGGGACATTCTGGAGAAAGAACATTATAATAATAATGATAATAATAATAATATTAATAAATATAATAAATATTATTAATAATAATGATTTAATTTATTTATTTATTAATTTATAAGTCTTTTTTTAGTAGGGTAGCTCCATCAGTAATTGATATACTGTTGTCCTTGGAGGCCCTACAACAAAAATAAACATATAACAAACATGAGTAAAACAGTGTACAATGTAAGTTGAAACAAACAAACTGTAAAGAAAAGAACAACACAAGGGCCAGTTTATAAATTAAGACTGGTTATAACGCCAAAATAGAAGACTAAATGAGGATTCGGATTGAGCATTTCTTAAAAAAATAGGTAAATTGTTCAAATGAATGCACCAGCAAAAGAAAAATTTGTTTTGATGATAATGATAATGGTAATAATAATAATAATAGGCATTTATATAGCGCCATCTATCTAGAAACATTCTATTCCGAGGCGCATTGTTTATTATCATTATTATACCCCGGCCTTAGCTCGAGCTGCCTTTCAACGCTCAGTGCATTCAAGGAATTAATCATGTCGGGTACCCATTCACCTCACCTGGGTTGAGTGCAGCACAATATGGTTAAATTTCTTGCTGAAGGAAATTACGCCACTGGGCCACAAAGCTCCTCACATACATGTAATGAATAGCTACAGAGATAAAGTTTTGATTTAACCAGCAGACAGATAAAAAAAGACAAACATGTATCTAACTAAACAGAATTAAAAAAAACTAGAAAAGTATTTGGTAAAAATGTAAAACGAAACAATTAATAGTAACTGCAAAATGATGAACAAATGAGTACAGAATTGCTAACAGTAATGTATAAAAATGGTAATTTTATCAACAAAATGGAGCAAAACTATAGACGTAAGAGAAGAAAAAAGGATATATTCAAATTCTTACCAAGCATGACAAGTGTAACAGAAACGAGCGATCAGATATTACGAATGACCCCTCACCTCCCATTTCAAGTTCATATAGAACTAACTGCGGATATAATATTAGCAAAAGTGCAATACGTCTTTATGTAGGAAATATGATTTCCAAAGAAACTGACCATAAAACAGGACTTTTCAAAAGGGGGAAAAGCGATGATATTGATGATCTTGTCAGCACTTAACCCCCATGTGTTAATGGAATTAGAGCGCCCCCTCCTGATAGTGTTTTGATGACCTTTGATGATACTACAGGAGAAATGCTGGTGATTTCACGTCGGGGAGAGGGAGCGGGCTTGACAGAAATGTTTTGCCCTTCCTCCCGAAATTTTCCAGGTGCACCACTGTATTGACTTTACCTTGATTCGGGCAATGTCCAAGATGCGCCACCTGAAGATCGGGAAGGTTGTAAAGGCAAGAGATTTCCCGAAGTGCACATTCACTGGTGTAAGTCATGTTGTCTGATCCACATACTTCATTTATCTCTGGTGGACAACTCGGGCAAGCTGCGGGAGAAACGAATGATGTAAAGAAAAATAATTTTCGCCATGGAAAAAAAGGTTATACTTTTTTCGTTTGGTATAACATTACAAAAAAATCTTAGGGGGTGTTGCAAAAACATATTTGCAATCAATTGCAAATATTCTGTTGCAATTTTACAACTGATATAGCAACGTTAGCTGTGGCAAATCAGATTATACTTCTTGTCTCAAAGAGCAGATTAGCAACCAATCACTAATTTGCAGTTAATTACAAGACATGTGATTGCTTTAGGGACCAAAAATAAACTTGCAATTGATCGCAAGTTTCTTGCAACACCCCATTAGTAAGGTATTTTAGTGCAGAATACCTAATAAATTTGTTTATCGGGGGGGGGGGATGCAATCATCATCGAATTCCCCATTAAAGAGTTGCTCAAGGCAAATGTTGTGCATTCTTGTTGAGAATAATATCTCCAACCTACTGCCCTTGCTAGCTCTGACATTGAAATAATTGAAATCATGAATATTGAGAGAGTTTATATCACCCTCTCCCCATAAGACTTTATGTGTTTGGTGATAATAAAGTTTATATTCATCAGGAAATTATGAATTTATGAATGAATAAATAAAACACAGATGATCAAATGGATACACTAACAAAAATGAATAAATGAATAATTTCTTGAGTCCCTTAAAAACACTTAATGTTGTTATATCATCAAATAGATCAAGTTGCAAGCACAAGCATAAATCAGGGAAACATAAATGCTTCTATTTTATAACAATTCATTCGAATTCAAAAGATCAATGAAATTATAATGTTTAAAAAGGGAAGAGAATCACATGTATGGATTAGGCAGACAATACTGTTTAAAGATATTTTTTTTAATCAGACACAAATAAAAACAAACAAGTGCAAACGTGTAAAGCGAACATAATGAAATGAAATATACACGTATCACGTTCATTTTCTCTCCGGGAGCACAGTAAGACTTCGAAAATGATTATTTTTAGCCAGTGTATACTGACTTACAATTTGGCAAGCCATATGATCGTTTAATTCTTTCCCTGACTTGATATCAAAAACTAAAGTTTTAATATCGAGAATTATATTTGTTAATACAATATATAATTTGTTATATAAAATATGAATTTTTGTTATGCATCAATGATTCGATTTCTTAAGATTTAGAATATCAAAATCTCTATATCAAGAAATAGGATTGAATGACAATTACATCTGCACACGTTGGCTAAACATCAAGGTGTGATATCCACTAAAAGGCAGGGAAGAATTCGGAAATGGCGAATAGCTGGACGGAGGACTATTAAGACCTTGAACCATACACAAAACAGCATGAGAAAGGAGGTGAAATAGAATAGCAATACGGGCATGTTAAGGGGGCAGAAAATAAGTGGCATCCTTTTATCAAGCATCTCAATTACGACTAGCCCTGTAATGGCAGTTTCGCCTTTGCCATCAAGTTAAAATTGGTTGCAGTTTGGATACAGTTGAAACACTCACATCGCTGTAGATTGTTTGGGCATTCTCCTGCAAGAAGGACCTTTCTCGAGTCATCTTTGGCCTTACAGGCGGCTATCTGGAAATGGCACAACGACGGATAGGTGATGTTTCCCGTACCGCATATCGGAAGATACTCCCTTGGACAGATACTGGTTGGAGGACACTGTCTTTGGGCTTGAGGACACCGACCACGGGTTGACACGACCAACGTCCTGTCTTCTTGGCATTGTTTGACAAGGAGATGGCACTCTGTTTCGTACGTCTCGCCATCCGTACCACACACAGCAGCGGAACCGTCGGCGGGACCATCGGGGCAGTTGTCGTTGCAGGGAGTATCGCCGCGACCGGGTTGTGGTGCTGAGGAATATGTCGGCCATTGTCGTTAGGCGGGTGGAACAGACGGAAGGCAGATACAAAGCAGAAAGAGAGGGATAGAAAATGGGAAAAGAAAATTGAACTAATTGAAAGTAAGTTCGCATAGAGTTTGTTTTAGTAGTTTGAACATCAGAAAAAAAAACGAAAATGCCAACAGTTAGGAAAATGTTTTATAAATCATAGTAAACAAAAAAGTGTGGTGGTTAAAACACAAATGAACAAAAAATACGGAAAAATAGTGACTAAACATGTATTATAATTATTGATCTTCTGAATATGAATATTAGTACTCTTGTGTGTGTGCGCGCGCGTGTGTGCTTTATTTTAATCGATACTGTACTTTTTTCTGCTTCATATTACATCCATGTAGATACAACACTTAAAAGAAACCACATTCTTAAAGAGTAAGAAAGTGGATTGACCTGAAAAAAGTGTTTTATGATCTCTTTTAATCCCGAGGTTAATCCACCTCTAATTCTTATACAAACTCCCTCAATCTATCGCTGTTTCTATTGTCGATTTTGCTGTTGATGTTCATCACCAGTCCTGCAATTCTTAAATTTATCACTGAAATCTACACTGCGTGTCTTTCTCTAGTTTTATCTGAGGATGATTAAAAGTGCGTGTGTTTAAAGAAACTCAGTGTATTAATCTATCCTCATCTTACACGAATTTTTGTTTGCACTTTTTACACACAACTTTCTTTAATGAACGTAAATGTAAGGTATCTGTAAAACTCAGAATAATCAGTCCGCAATCTGATACGCTTGCTGAAATCCCCAAGTTCTTGAATTTAAATACTTACTGTTATTTCCTCCAAACTGTCTTGGCGTCCTTCTGGTAGGAGTCGGTGTGGTCATCTGTGTTGTCGGTACTGTGGTTGGGGCAGTGGTGACCACGGATGGTTGCGTGATCATAACGGTTACAACAACTGCAATTTTCAAATTAAAAACAATGAAATTTACTTACTACTTTGTAAAAAAAAAGTCATGATGTCATGCATAGCTAAAAATACGCATCGTTTTAGAATGGATTGAAGTACACAAGGAAGGAGCTTCAAGACTCTGCTACATACCGCCTGAGAAGCCAGTCAGTGCGTTTTGCCATTTTCATTAATGAATGAATTAATCAATTAATCAATCTATATATTAATTTATCCAGTATTTTTGTATTAATTTATTCACTCATGTATGTATTTATTTATTTAATCAAACATTTATTTATTTAACTCATTTTCATGTTTGATGGAGGGTGGGGGGCGGTCGAGTAATTTTTTTAACGCGTCTCAAGTCGTTGACCGACAGTCCAAGCTATGCCAAGCTTTGGACATCAAATGTCTGAAATTGCAAGACCAATGCAAAACGGTATCGACTCATTAACATATGTGACATACACTCACAGAATAATGCAAAATATCGAATAACTTACATGCAAATAGAAAACAATATCACTAAATCGAAAGAATGCAACCGAGGTTCCGAAATTTAACAACAATTTTTTGATTAAAACATATTCTAAACGGTCCAAGAATGCCTCAAAAGACCCATGCATGACTTTGTAACAGCACTTGGAAATACATTTTGTGATTTGAAACAAAAAGGGGTTATAAATTCAGTTATTCTCCTATGTGAAATTTGCCAAGTCAAATTTCGATTCCTCATTAGAAAACGATGAAAATTAGATCGCATTTTCCCAATTGTGCAGAACTGAAAGAGCACGATCAGAAATGCCCCTGTCCAACATGTCCAAGTAGTGTTGATCAAAATATATTTGTCAGTAAAGATGATGGACCAATGATAGTACAGAAATTTGGAGTAATCGATGAAAAATAGCATTAATTATTTGTCAGACGTTGCTGAACATGCTTTTTTTTGGCACATTGTCCATTTTACCAAGCGTTCATACCAGGTTGCGTTGTAGGGGAGGTAACCTTCATTGCCGGCACTAGCGTTGTAGGTTCGCCCCCGCAGAATCCTTCATTCATAACCGTGATGTATGTGTTGCCGTAGCAGTTGATTCGAGTAAGATGGCAACGGGATTCGTAGACAACTCCGTCGCTGCCACAGACGAACGGCTGTCCACTCTGGCAACGGAAGTCGCAAGGGTCACGGGCAGGTGGGGGACGAGTTGCCATGACTATGGTTGGCATGCAGTTAAATCAAGATGCAGATCGGTGGAGTGGAAAGAGTATGGTGGCAACATGCAAAAAAAGGAGAAGTAGGCCTATATTAGTCACAAATATCCACAGATATCATACTAAACGTGTACTTGAAACATGGAAAGGGGGAAATTAGTTTCATTTTCAAATGGTGTTTCTGAAGGCTTTTGTATATGAATATCCAAATAGGTTTTTTTCCACGTGTTGTTTCCCTGTAACAATTAGTAAGTTAATAATCCAATATTTGAGTTAGCTCTTTACCTGGAGGTCTGGGTATCCGTATGCACGACCCCCTTCGTGTGACGTGAATAATCGGATAATCTCTCCCGTGTGAACAGGCTGCCAGTGCTAGGTGGTACTCGCTCCTATACGTGATTCTGTTTGACCCACAGACTGGCCCGTAGTTGTTCCGACATCTCGTCACAGCAATGTACTGTTCACACATCGTCTCATAATCTGATGAGTCCGAGTCCTCGCAGCTATCTTTTAATGTAAGAAACAGGTAAAAAGATAGTATTAACATTACTTTTTCGCCATTTCTCCCAACCTGAATGAAGGAGCTAATCAAAAAGAGAAACGCAGGCCTATTTTTTCAAAATTTTACTTTTTGTTTATTGTCATCAATAGTGCGTGAGGGTGAGTGTGTGTGTGTGTGATTGAGTTGTTATCACAGACCGTATCAATTATTATGATTGTTGATATCTGGGATCGACATTATTTTAACGCCACCATCCGAATGACGTGACCAGGGATCGAACCTCCGCATCATTTTGTAACTTCCAAAATGTAGCTTTGATTCCCATTTATTCAAATTAATTTCCACGCAACAGCTCATAGGAATCGATTATTTCTCGATAATGGCGATATATAAATGCCTATTATTATTATTATTAGCATTATCAATAATATCATTGTTATTATTAACATTATTATTATCATTACTACTACTATTATTATTATTTTAAGAATGATTTCACCTTGGCCATATCATCTAAACCCAAGATACAAAGAGTAATTCATTTACTTGTCCTTATCCACGCCTGTATTATCATTCGTCCCCGACAAATCCGATGTGGTATTCCACATGTAAAACCAGCTTCGTTATTAATTAATTGATTAAGCGTTTGATATTTCCTGCTGAGGGGACAGTGATTAATTTGGCACTGTACTCATGTGGTATTTTTGAGAGAACTTAACCGAACGCCACATGTACTTGACCTGTATGCCGACCTGCATACCAATAAGCGTACTCCTACATGAATGTACCGGAGAGATGCCCCCCACCCCCATCCTACCCTTCCTGAATGACTGATAATTCCAACAATTTGTGAGCAAAAGACAAAATCTACATGCAACTTTGCTTGTTTTATGATAGCAATTATATGTTACAAACATACAAAATCATTCACCCAGGTGTCGAGGTCAGAATATTCGAGTGGTGTATATATTATGTCCAAAACTATTCGTGAACTAATTTTGGTAATAATTGACATAGTTCACATTCTAGACAAAAAAAATAAAGACACAAAGTTGTTGAAATGACAGGCATATTCGATAAAAAATATTAACCATTATCATAATGATGATGATGATTGATTATTATTATTTTCACTATTATTACTATCATAATTTGCGAAACGAATATCTTTACATGGTCCGAATGTTTCGTCGATATCTCGATCTCAAATAAATGAGAATTTTAAAGCAGTTTATAAAACAAAATAAAGGTGAAATAAATGCCGCACGTCAGAGACAGGTAAAATGCCATATAACCTATCTTAACTTGATTTATCATCTTTCTAACAGTTTTTAGTATTTGCTCATGAAATGAAAAAAAAAATCAGACCCTTGTCGGGAATGGTAAATTGAAACTAACTTTTACTGATAATTTTTATTCCGATTCGAATCAAGGGTCATGTGTGTTATGCAACGAAGCCCTGTAAAACATCGAATCATAATGTAACCTTTACATAAATATACCATATTGTAAAAGTATGTGAAACCTTGACAAAGGTAACTACGGTAAATACACAGCAGGTGTATGATTACATCACAATATTCATAATTGTTGATAAAGAACATTATGATTTCTGTTGGCATGTTATGAAAGTATTTTCCATTCATATTCCATGGATCAAGGATGCTGATTCATGTTCCAAATTTTTATATGGATGAAATGATTTTCGGTTCAAAATGAATGACTGTTCACGACATCTTCGTCTGCACGCGTGCATCTTAAAAGTGCAATCCGCACCCAATACAATCGTCGGCAATATGCCATATAGCCTGACGACGGATTCTCATCTTATTGAAAGACAGGTTTGTAAGTACCCAAAAATTCAATTAGAGATATGTCAGAATTGATTATGTAACCAAATTCAATTTGCCTTCCATGTACTTCTCGACTTAACTTTCCAATTAAAAAAGTTATTGCCAGAAATTCAATAAACAATGATCTCACTTATTCGAGTCTTGGTTAGAATAGTTCAAGACACTAATGTTGTTTCAGAAACATGCAAGGCTTACATCTGAGTTTAACAATCATTCGACAAATGAAATTTTTATTATATTCTCTGATAAAATTGATTATTATTTTCACTTTATACGACTAGAGTGCTACGAATGAACAAAAAAGTATACCGCGGTGCCGTGAGTCTGCGCAGAGTCACGGAACGGTTGTGAATGTGGAGAGGAGGAGAAGGGGGGAGGTGACCAGGCGAAAGTAACAACAAATGGTAATGATTGCATATTCTACAACATTTATTAAAAAGGTTGTAGAGCTGAATGCCCCAACCTCCTCTCGGTTCTGCTGCCCCTGAGAAAGCTAGAACTTAGTAAAAAAAATAATAAAAATAAAAACATCTCGTCAAGTTCAACTAACATGACTAAGGATCTTAATTGACATAAAGATTTCCAAAACAGATCACGCCAATACTCTTAAAATTCAATTAAGGATCTTAATTGAAAAAAAAAAGATTTCCAAAGAAGATAGTATAACGTATTTTGTGAATTCGTATTTCGTCAAGCAAAGTTTGGTCTGCCAGTACACCTCGACACCAATGGCATGAGCCAACATGGATTACCCTATATCAACATGAAACTAGGTATCGCATTTGACAGTGCCAAGAAGTCCAAACATTACAACTTTACAATGTTCATCATGTTCAAGTTATACAGTCGAGCTATATACATACAAGTGTGTTAAATGATATCCTGAAAGCTGTAACTGTTTAGATTTATTCGATTCGTATTTGCATCGAACAGAGACATTTTGCAAGTAGTGATCATGTTTGACAGAATAGTAAAGCAATGCTAATCAAACTACATATTTGTTAAAGCTATAATATTGGGACAATTTTGGGATCTGGGGGGCGCTTCATCAACATTTTCGTGCGGCAAGTTGTCAGATCTGACAACTTTTCGTGACTTTTATTGGCTGAGAAGCATTGTTACTATGGTAACTGTCAGATAAAACAAAACTTGTCAGATAAAACGTCCGACAACTCCTTTCATGAAACGCCCCCAGGACACTCGGTTAACTTTCAGGTTGATAAATATTTCTTTTTAGTCTAGGTACCAATAACGCCATGGTCATTAGTGCATTATTGGGGATTTTTTCGCAACCACTACACATACGTGTTCTGGAACGTAGAAAATATATTGTCAAAAGACTCTCTTGACAAAGCAGTCTTTGTCGAATCAAAACAAGTGTGTCGACGTTGGCAAACTTATTTGCAATTTTCGTTCAGTCCGAATCTTAGGACAATCTGCTGTCCCGGTTCACCAACTTTCGACAAAAACCTTTGAGCTGTCCATTGTGATTTTACTTTCATTTGAATAGATTTACTACGTTGCAGAATTCGTTCCCGTTGCAATAGCAAAAAGAAAAACACTCTCAGGCGATGGTAGCGTAAATGATGAATAATAGTTCTGGAACTTTTGGTGCACATTTGACGCAATTTATCGCTGCTTCAACACTCGAATGATTTAATTCAGTAAAAGCAACAAATTGTAAGACTTTTGATCAAACTGTTGATTCATTTTTACTAAAAGCGGAAGAGATTTGAAATGAGAAGTCTTGGGGATCATGGCAACGCATCCACATATTAATAGCATCTCACAACATCATTTTTAGCTCAGCTTTTCGTAGGTCACTAACCCCCCCCAAAAAAAAAAAAAAATCAACTTACCGTCTTCACTGGAGTCCGCTGTCACCCGAAGTGATGCCGCATAGATGATGAACGTGAATACGTTGAAAATATACTTTAAATCCATTATGTCTCTTCTTTGGTTTGGTTTAGGTGTATATACAATACAAATTGTTCGCTTGTTTCACCTGAAAATAAAGAGGGAAAGAGAGAGGGAAAAACAAATCTTTAGCTTAAGATTGTGAAGCTGGAAAAAAAGCCACATATACTTTATGTAAATACAAATGGCTTATTCTGACAGAAGGAACCGTCTATCATTATAACTTCTTTTCAGGAGTGAATTGAAAATAAATACATATATAAAACACATTAGAGTAAATGTACTCTATCAGGAGTTAACCGTTTTACCAACGTAGTAAACTACGTCTATAAATTAATCCAAGGCGGACACCAAAGGACAAGAGCCTAATTTCCTCAAACGCTGTCAAATTGTGAACAAAAAAAATAAACAAATGAAAAATCGTTTGAAGTAATAATATCACATCATGCACCTTCTACCATACTCTCTTGCAGGCTTCTTGTTCAACAAATCACTGGCAGTCGCCGGGCTATTGACAAGAAAGTATAGCCAACAGCCAGTAAAACCGACCTCTAAGGTGTGTGCTGCTCCGAAAGTAGGCATTTCAACCGTCCCATGACGAGAGATCTGCTACTTCATCCAGCCCTTAGCAACCGTCACGATGAATATACCCCGTTGCTATGGTTCTATGTTGTTTGAAACACAACGTCCATGTTTTGGAAAATAGGTTAGAAGGATGATTATTCCGTTTTTCGTTTGTCGGAGGGTTTGGATATGTCATTATACGCTTTTGTTTTCTTTGAAATTTTGGGGAAGGGGAGCCTTCCCCATTTGAAAAAAAAAGTGTTTAAGAAAAAGCTATGTACATTTTGAATCGAGTGTATTTTCCAACATCTTGGCTTTTATGGACTCTTTTTTTTATATCTGGTAAATCTGTCAAACTATGAAATCAGTTTCAGAGCTGAAAGTGACTTTGATTCAGTGGAAGGAGTATAAATAATCTACCCAAAATAATGAATGCCAAGTGGTTAAAAAAAAACAAAGAGCCATAACAATTGAAAATAAAAGTAAATAATTACAAGGAATGTCGTAGTAAACAATAAAAACTTTTCTCGAAATGGGGCAAATTAACAGGAGCATGCATTCCTTCGCTATTAGCAGGAATATTTCTTGCGATCGGCGAAAATATCTGGTAAGATAGTGTGAATACAGCCTGTTTACATTTAGGCCGAATTTTCACTATTTTCGTTGACCTTGATTTTGTTCATGAGCCAACATATTTTTTGGTAAAATTACCATGACTGCCAATATCCGGGGACCGAGTTTAAGCCGTCTGCATTCTTTGAACTTGTGGCTAAATATTGATAATTTAGGCCTTCCGCTATTTGTAATACCACGTGTTATCAAATTGCAGTTTACTTAGAATATTCGTACCGGGAATAAGTTTTTAAAAAATTTTCACCTAAAGTAAAGACAATAAAAGCATGTTTAAATGCGCTCCGCTATAAGATCAC